>NW_028323518.1:0-43118 GCF_984573655.1 Nuphar pumila | reverse complement strand
CGTTTGATAGCCCCACGTACCTCACCTGCAGGGGCAAGCACTCATCATTGTCGCGGTGAAAACGGCACATTACACCTTGTGGCTGCTTGGCAGGATGGTACACCATGTTGCTATTTGCACACCACAGCTACCAGCTGACCAGCTGCAGGAAGCCAAGTTACTGCTCAGATGGAGTGCTGTGCATGACATGGCGGTGAGATGTAACTAGGCCAGTTTCTTGCTGCAACACACCTTTGCATACCTACATGATACTGTCGAGTTACGTCGGTGTTTCATGTCGCTATCAATGATTTGAAAGCCACAACCAAGCAATTGCCTCCAGTGGATGTGCACACACCTTGCCTGCATCGATCACTTCTTTGAGAGCTGAGAGCTGCTCCTCAAATGGTGTGTACTCTCGCCGTTGGGATACATCATAGGACGGCGCTCCAAACATCGACACGTATCGGTCTGGCCAATGGATTTGAAGCAGGTCCACATAATCAACTCCCAGCCGAGCAAGTGACTTGTCGACGGACTCAAGAATCTGTTGCCGGACAACCCTGGTAGGTGCACCCGCATCTCGAAGCCAAGATACGCCGGTACTGTAGCCCGCCACCTGCGCAAGCACCCAGTCTTTAGTGCTTCGACAGATCAGCAGGGAAGGCAAAAAGGCAACCGAGAGGTTTGACAGGAGGACCTGACCTGATGGCCTCGCACGTCGCAAGTACGCAAGCGGTCACGCACAGGGAAAGGGTACGGACGAACACATCCATAATTCATGGCCCCATAGCCATTTGCCACGACCTGAATATCTCTGACATCTTCAAGGCCCCTAAAAAACAGCAGGTCGCTAGGCGTACCTCCTCCAGATCTCAAGGGGGAGTGCGTACAGTGAATATGCCAGTGCTGGGAGCAGAGGCGTTGCCTACTGATGAGGTTGATAGGCAGCACCTCCTCGACAATATCTGGAGTTGGCACCTAATTCGGGAGAAAGCCAGATATGTGGCATCGCCGCACTCTGCAGTGCCATGGAAGTGGACGTGCATCGGTGAACAACCACGCAGTCTTGCTTCATATCTGTCAAGTTTACCCTCTGTTCGGGCTCGTACTATCATGAGCGCCGGGAGTGGTAAACTGTTTTCCCTACGAAGCCGACTTCAAAATCAAACTTACGAGTTTGTGGATCCCTTACAGTATCACTGCAACGACTGCGATGAGCATTTGGGGGATGCTCACACAGGCTGTGTTCACTGTACTGTGGATTGTCCCATCTTGTGGCCTAAACTAGACCAATTTCTTGAAACGGTTGGAGGTCTTGGGTTACAAGGCGGGAATTTGGCAACTAAATTGGAATCTCTGTTGGGGGTTGATCTCCTGACAAAGATTCTGAGTGTGGGTTGCGACGATCGCCCAAAGGAATTGACGGGTCATTGTTGGTCAGCTGTGGCTGATCTCCTTTCTTGCAGGGTACAAGACGAAGACGAAGAAGACATGTCAGGTCAGGTTATGGTAAGTCAGGCTGGTCCAGGTACGCTTGCCTCAGGTGGTGGTAATGATAACACGGATTCCCAAGTAGTTCTTGGAGTTGCCAATGTCCATGTGGATGCGGTAGTGTTGTAAAAAGATACATCATCATCATAGCCAGGTGTATCGTTTCTGAACATCGACGATGAGAACCAAGGTTGCTGCTGGAAGCTGATGACAAGCATCGCCATGCTCCGATCGGCCTGCCTTGGTCTGAGAAGGGATGCCGGACCAATTGCTTTGAAATGACAGCAATGTCGGGGCCAGAGTGATTGCATCCAATGCCTGCAGCTAGAGATCTGACAGGTACTGAGGCTACACCCTTAATTGAGCGTCTTCAGCAGGGGGCTTTGGTTGCAAGCGCTTACCTTGGATGCCAAAATGATATCCGATCGCTTTTGAGTCTTCAGCCAGCTCCCAATGTAGCGATCTGTGAGGCCTTGTGTCTCGGGCTTGGTGGGCACAGGATACATTTCAGCTGTATCAACAAAATTGATGCCCACATCCAAGGCATACGACAGCTGTGCGTGAGCTTCGCCTTCTGTGTTCTGCTGCCCGAATGTCATAGTGCCCAAACAGCATTCTGCAGGAAGAAGAGTGCACGAAATTACATTCTGTGGAAAGTTTGGTTGTGGAAAACTGGAATGATTTGGTGGGGGATGCAACATGCTATCTCCAGATTTACGTTGCACCAGAGCACAAAGACTCTGTCACAGACTGTGACACAGTTCATGATCGGCGACCCTTGTACGACCAAAGGCTGTGGCATAGCGTCTCAAACATACAAGTCAACGCTGAATGTACGATGTACGACGTGTATGTTACTTACTGGAGACTGAAAGATCCGTGTCGCCCAGCTGAACTCTTGAAGATGCTCCTTTGGATGCCGTTGCATGGATTTGGCGAGATGTCAGGTTGGTATTTCTTCTGAATCTCGTCCTTACATGGGATCCCCGTTGCAAAACGCCAGCCATCGTAGTAATCGTGCATATGTGGCTACCTGTGCATCAACAGTGGCGGACTTGACTCTTGAAGAGACTTGATTGCAATACGGTCTCAAGGTGGCATGACAGTTTAATAGACATGAATTTGTGTATGCATGTAAGTATGATGCTGTCAGAACAGTCCAAATCCGTATCCTCCAGTGCATTCTGTGGCCACGTGACTCACGAGCCACGTGGTTGCCAGAGTCTGTGGCCAAGTAGTCAACTCTACAAACTGCATAAAGAAACGCCAAGGTTTCAGAATCGCACTCGCAATGCCTGGTGACTGTCTCGCCAGGAGGAGCTCGAATCCGTCGAGAAAATACGATCCACTACCCAATACAACTATGTTATAACATCGATGTGTGAGGGGAGGAGCTCCACTACAACTCACAAAACAGTCCGTGGTACAGATTGAAGTTGAACTCTAAATTAGATGAGCTGTTTAAGCAGACAGCTCACATGGCTTTCCCTCACCAAAAGCCATCCATACAAGCCTTGTTTGACCACACACCGCACAGAGGCGTCCTCCATGACAAACTCTGTACCTTTGGTGTACGCTCGGTCGCTAACGTGAGAAATGAAAATGAATACGCCAGACCAAAAAAGGCCGCGTTGGCCACGAGCAAGTCAGCCGGCAAGTCGCTTTCGTGAACAAGCTGGGGCTCCAATGCTCCATGACAATGAAGGAGGCATTGCTTGTACTTGAAGTGTTTTTCTGGAGTTGCCGATGTCTGCCAACGGAAGACCTCAACAGGCCAAAAGCACAAAAGGGAGGAAAGGATGAGAAAGGAGACCAATTCATGATCATGAATGTAAGCATATAAGGATATATTGTTGGGCATGAAGGGACGTGAACCTCGTGCAATGGCAAATGCTTGCTCATACCATACTGTACCTTGAAAAAAAATTCGCCTGCGGCGCCAGTCATTTCCTCAACCGTACGGACGGCTGTTTAATAAATGTCACACGTCACATTTTGGGCCTTCAACCTTATTGACGGTTGTTTAATAAATGTCACGCGTCACGCTGGACCTTTCCTCAACCATATGTCCGATATACTACGGGATTTTTTATTTCTCCGTCCATGTGGAGGTTTTTCCCCCTAGCGTGACGCGTGACACAATATAATTGTCGACACGGTAAGGAACTTTGGCCCAGCGTGACGCGTGACTCTCCGAATGTCTAATATCAGCAGGTCCCAACGCACCAAACCTCCAACAAGACTGGCAAGCGCTACACGCAGCCGGGGCGGAGCACTCGCTGTGGCCCCCCGAAGTGATCGCTGTCACTCAGGAGACAATCGATGACGTCCTACCTGCCGTCCAAAGGACATTTGCCCGCTTCGTGGCTGAGCGCAAACACGCCGACCTCCTTGCGTCTGTTGACGCCGACACCGACGACGGCCTACGTAACATCGCCCGTATGCACAGCTGCGCCTGCCGCCCAGCTTCCATTTGGCTGGACACCCTCCCCACGGCAAAGGCGCTGCAACTTACGGACCCCGACTTCATCAGCTCCATGCGCCACCGCCTCGGTTTGACGCTGCTGCCCACCCACACCCCAGGCGTACAGTGCCGTTGCGGACGCTATATGCATGCAGGTGACACTGACCACGCCATGACTTGCCGCTCTCTCGCGGGAGCAGTGATGTTGCGCCACAATATTCTCATCGGGACTTGGCGCCGCATTGCTCACCGCGCGGGGGTTGCCACGTCAGTGAAGCCGCTTCTTCGCACACTGCCTGGCTTTCAAGGTGCCGGCATCGCAGCTCAGGATCAAGCACGCGGAGACATTCTTGCCGTGTTCGCAGATGGGCTCACCGTCCTCGACGTCTCAGTGGTGCATCCAGCAGCGGCCTCCCATCTACAGGCTGCTCACACGGCGGGCTGCGCGCGACCAGCGAAAGCGCTTGAAGTACCAGACCGCTGACCCCAACGGCTACACCTTTGTCCCATTGTTGCACGAGTCCTACGGCCGACTGGGAAAGCCGGCAACTGAGCTGCTCAACACCCTGGCCATTGCTGCGAGCGCCCCGGGCGTCGTGCTCAAGGGCGACTTTGTTGAGGGTGCATTGCGTGAGCTCAGTGTCTCTTTGTGCAGGGGGAATGGATTCATGTACAGAAGCGGCCTAGGAGTTTTTGCGACCTTGGCTGGTGGAGCTTTCGAAGAGGGCCTGCTAGTTCCAATTGCTGATATTCCCTGAGGGGTCTTTGTACCTTTCCGAGTCTGTGTTGGTTTACTGGTACAGCTTGAGCTTTGATGATTCTGCTTCTCTGTGTAATGAAATATACTACGTAACAGTCTCAAACAGTATGGCTGCCTTCCGTCTTCAGCAGCTCTGGCTCGATCACCTTCGGACCCTACCATCCTGACGCTTCCCTCAACGCTGCCACCCGTCCTCCCACAGCCCCTTTCCCAGCTGCGTCTTTTACTCCATTGCATTTTTTGTGTGCTTTGCAGTCTGTCGTTGACCTTTCGGATCCCTCTCTCGCAGCTCCTGCGTTTCTGGGTCTCAGGGTTTTGCTCGTTGGTTTGCCTGTGTTGAGCTCTCGACGCCATGGCTTCCTACCTCTTTACGCGTGAGTGTTCCATTAATGTTCTGCTCCATGATCATGTGGCCTCTGGTCGCTTCGCTGATGGTGATCGCCGCGTGTCCTTTAATGACCGTCCTGCTCGTCGTGGACAGCCCTTTGTAGCAGCGTGGGTTTGCGCGTTTCCGGTTACTCCCTGCTGTTTTTTCCTTCAGGATCAATAGCGCACCTGGTGGAGCAACTTCCTCGCCGCGGAGTTTGAGGCACCACGTGGTCCCGTACCCCCCAGGCACGCTCCGGGCTTGCCTGCTACCGTCCACGGATGTGCAAGCCGCTGGCATCCTACTCCTCACAACCGCACAATCTGGCACCCGCCGCCGCCGCCGTGCCCCTGCGCAGTCAGCCTGGGCACCGCCGGACTCGGACTCAGCTTCGGGCAGCGCCGGCGCCTCGGATGTTGATGCCGCAGACCCCCGTGCTACTGACGTGGACCCCCTCTCGGATGGCTTCTGCTCCGACGAAGGAGATGGCGTCAATCCCGAGGCTGACGCCATGGCCACCTTGTCCAGACAGATGGCCGGCTCTGCCGCTTATTTCCGGCTGCCCAGCGGAGACTTCTTGCCCGATGACGACCCGGACCACGAGGCCCTTAGCGACGTGCTAGGCCTTCTAGAGGCGGACGTCGTGCGGTTCACGGCTGCCACCGCGGATGGTGCGTCGGCCATCATCGTCGGCATGGGCCCGCTCGCCCCTTCCGTTTCCGTCTCCTGGCCCGGCGCTCTGGCCGCTGCTCGGCTTCCTGACGCGGCTGCCAATCGGCCCCGCTTGCTCTCCCGCCGTGTTCTTGGCCTCCCCAGCTCGCCCCCCGAATTGGTGTCGGAGTTGGAGTCCGATGTGGAGTCGGACATGGATTTGGACTCACCTTGAGGCGCGTCTTGGGCGCCCTACCCACCTTGAGCCCACAGCGTTTGCCCAGCTACGCACCCTCCTCGCATGTGTGATGATAAATGACACGGGTGGAGTATTCAGTTGATACTTAAAGTAAACACTAGCGAACTCGTACTTATGTACTGATGGCATCATTCGCCACAACAGTACTGCGAAATCCTCAGATCAGATCCAACCGCTCTGCAACAACGAACACACACACATAATCCTAACTCCTGAGGCTACATCTCAACACTCCCCCGGAGAACGCAAATCAGAACAAAGAAATGAGAGCGTTCTCTCGCACACATGAAGCCTACTAATCCCCGACAGACAGCATTCCCAAACCTACTTGGCAGACAACGTGAGCGGGGTGAGGCAGCGCCTTGGTCATGCAATCAGATACGTTATCCACTGATCTACAATACTCAAAACACAGCTCCCCACTGGCCACGCGATCGCGGGCGAAGTGGTGTATGATGTCGATGTGTTTGACGCGCGCGCCCCCCTTCCTGTCCTTCAGGAGAACAAGCGCCGCAGCGTTGTCACAGAATATGGTAAATGGGCCTGTCACCGGGAAGTCCTGCGAAAGCAAGCCCAGATCGGGCTCAATCTTGCGGATCGCCAGTCCTTCTCGCGATACGCTGCCTGCAGCCTGGTATTCAGCCTCTTGGGTGGAGGCCGCTGTCGTGACCTGCTTCTTGGAGTTCCACGAGACGGCGCCGCCGTACATCGTAGCGACGTACCCACTGATGCTGCGCCTTGTGTCGATACACGATGCATAATTGGCATCACACCAGGTCTGAAGGGGCACCGTGGCGCGTCCGTAGGTGATACCTAGGTGAGCCGTGTGGCCGACGTAGCGCACGAGGTCGAGCACGGTTTCCCAGTGCGTCGCCGACGGAGCTTGCACATAGGCAGACAACGCGCCCACTGCCAGGGCTATGTCTGGGCTCGTGCATTGCGCCAAATGCAGTAGGCTCCCTACTACGGATGCGTATTCTGCGGCGTCCGCCATCAGCTCTCCGTCACGCGCTTTCCGCAGCTGTTTGAAGACAGCCGGAGCCATGGGAAGAGTACCATGCTGGCCTGCGACGCGACAAGCCTCAGCCAGGGCGCGTGCTTTATCTTCTTGGTCGATGGTGATCGTCCGGTTGACACGGTCGCGCGTGATGCGGATGCCGAGGAAGTCCTCGACCTCCACCTCCCGGATCTCGAACAACTCCCCGATGCGCTTCACCAGCGCGTCCGCCTCTGCAACCGTGCGCGCAGCCACAAGGCCGTCGTCCACGTAAAAGAGCGCGAGCACCGAGCCGTCTGGCCCAGACAAGATCCACAGCGATGGGTCACTGTCCGACTGAACGAGGCCCTCCGCGCGCAGAGTCGCCTCGAGCTTCTTGTTCCACGCCCTGCCCGATTGCTTGTGGCCGTACAGCGCCTTGCGCAGCCGGCACACCCCTGGTCCCGTGCCCGCGCCTGGGGGGCGTCGCATGTATACCTCTTCTTCCAACTCAGCGTTGAGGTACGCCGTTCGTATGTCGAACTGACGGAGTTCAAGGTCTTCATGCGCAGCAACTGCCAGGACCATGCGCAGCGTCCGATACGTGCACACTGGCGCGTACGTTTCCCCGTAATCGAGCCCATAGCGCTGCCGGTGTCCGCCGGCCACCAGCCTCGCCTTATACCGCCCACAGCGCTTGCGCTGCAGCTCAAATCTGCAGGTGAGCGCTTGTTTTCCCGGGGGAAGCTGCTCAATGGTCCAGACGTCAAATTTCTCAAGCGAATCGAGCTCTTCCTTGACAGCCTTACGCCAGCTGTCGCCATCCGGGCGTGCGTACGCTTCCTCGAGCGTGAGTGGGTCTGGGCCCCACGGCGACGCATCCACTCTCGCCCGCGACGCAGCCATCGCCATGCGCTCCATGTCCCTGCGCACTGCTCCCCGCTCGGTTTCCCCACTGTTCAGCAGGGGACGCCACAGCGCACTTGCGAGAATGTGTTCTTCCTCGGGAATCGGTGGCAGTTGCAGCGGGTCGTAGGCAGACACATGTGGGGGGTGGGAGCCTCCGCTCCCGTCCAGGCGAGCAGTGTTCACCCCCGGACGAAAGAAGTTCGGCGCAATGCGCTCACGTCTGGGCCGGTTCTCGGGGGCTGATTGTAGCGGGACTGCGGGTTCGCGTGGAGCGGCCGGGTCCACCACAGCTCCAGGAGCAGCGCCGGGCTGCGCTACTACCACCTGCACGTGGTCCGGGGGCGCAGGAACCTGCGGCGCAGCTTGCAGCAGCGCCTGAGGCTGCACTTCCGCGAGCTGCAATGCGGCTTCGTCGGCAGGAGGGTCTTGTTGTGCCGGGTCGTCCGACTCCCCTTGCAGGTCGATCTCACCCGCGTCACTTCCGTCGTGCATGGGAGCTTGATGCACCTCGTCACCCGGACCCTCATCGTCACCTCCCTCGACAGTTGGCAGCGCCGCCTCGCCGTCATCGCCGCCCCCTCCCTCTGCTGCCAGCAGCGGCACGGCGGCTGGCGGCAGCGCGGGGATGTCGACGTTGGGCTCAGCCTCGTCAAAGGCTGCCGTGCGCGAGACGACAAGCCTCCCATCGTCGAGCAATATGCGGTACACGCCTGATCCCGTGGGGGGCACCAGCCCCACGAAGCGCCCTCGCACCGCTCGATCTGCGAGTTTGTGCCGCGCCCCTGTATTCGGCACGTGCACCCACGCGATGCATCCAAAGACTTTGAATCTGGTGCAATCCGGACGTGTTCCCAGCAGATGCTCATGCGGAGATACGCGGCCCCCGCGCTTGAGGGTGCAGTTGGCCAGTTCGCACGCGTGCATCATTGCATCGCCCCAACGACACTCGCTCATGTCGGCGTCAATCAGCATAGGACGCACTTTCTCCATGAGGGTTCTATTTTTGCGCTCGGCCACACCATTGGACTCTGGTGAGTAGGGGGCAGTCGGCTCGGGCTGAATCCCCTTCCCCTCATAAAATTCCGATAGCTCTGAGTTCATGTACTCTCCGCCACGGTCGTGTCTCACGCGCTTGACCACCTCCCCAGTCTGGGTTTCAAGCCAACGCACAGCGGCCTTCACCGCGGGGGGCACTTGGCTCTTTTCGCGGAGCAGCTTCACGATGGTGTAGCCAGTGAACTCGTCCGTCACCGTCGCCGTGTAGACTGCGCCGCCGTGGCCAGCAGCAGGCGTGGGCAGCGGCCCCATGACGTCCATGTGGAGCCTGTGGAGGGGGGACATCGCTGGCGAATCGCGAGGCGGGTGCGTCGACCGGCACATCTTCCCCGCCACGCAGGGCTTACACGTTCCAGCCTTCCGCGCCTGCATGAACTCAGCAGGAGTGACACCGCACCCAGGTAAGAGTTTCTTTCGGGCCATGTCCGCAAGCGCATCGTAACCAACATGTCCCAGACGCCTGTGCCACAGCTGCGCCAGTGACTCAAAGTCTACACGTGCCGCCCCTGCGTGTGCTCCGCCTACGTGTGGCGAGTTCTCACCGCTGCCGATCCAAAACAGGTCTGCCCGGCACGCGCCTCGCATCACCACGCGCCCCCTGTCGACAACCAGGGCCTCGTCCTCTCGGCCGCTGGTGCGTGACGCCACAAAATGCACGTTGATTCCGGCTCTCATGAGCGCACGAACAGAAAGGAGGTTCCCAACTAGATCCGGTACATGCAGGACGTTGTGCAACATGAACCTGCCAGTTATCCCCTGCAGGGCGACACTACCCTCCCCCACTGCGTACCCGAAAGCTCCTATTTTCCCACAATTTATTTTGATAGGCCGAGGCAGCTTACGGTATTGGACGAAATGTGCGGCACCGCCACCTGGGGACATGGTAGGATGACAGCCAGAGTCTAGCAGCCACGGATCATATGGATGGCACGAACCTGCAGCGTGCGCGTGCCCGATGGGAGGGTGGGGGCAGTCCCGAACTCGATGCTCGGTCGACCCACAGCGATAGCATTCTGGTGGAGGCTTCTTGCTCTTGCCAGGGTTCTCGTGAGACGTGCCCGCTGCGAATGCACCGCCCTCAACAGCCATTTCTGGCATGCGCCTGCCGATGTCATCTAGCAATTCTTCAAGCGCGTCGAGAGTCATGTCCA
Source organism: Nuphar pumila (assembly GCF_984573655.1). NCBI lineage: Eukaryota > Viridiplantae > Streptophyta > Magnoliopsida > Nymphaeales > Nymphaeaceae > Nuphar > Nuphar pumila. The sequence continues at coordinate 33,052 of NW_028323518.1, read as the reverse complement.
TGGGTCCGGTGAGCAGACCTTGCACTGTGGACGTCCATGACGCAGGCAGCGCGTCTATAATCACGAGCCGTAACTTCCGCTCGCTCAGCCCCTCATCCATGCTCTCCAGGAAATGATTCAAGCTGTATGCACGTGAGAAAAGGTCTGCAATTGACTCGCCGGCCTGGAGCCTTAGGTTTCGGAGCTCACGATCCTTGCTCGCTAGCTGCACCCTGGAGACTGCCGCAAACCTCTCTTTCAGGCCCTCCCACAGCGCCTGTCCGTCCGTGTACGACGCACATCGCATCAATAGTTTTTCCGACAGAAGCTTCATCAATTCTGCCTTGGCCTGTTTGCCTTTGATGTGCGACGTCGCATCCTGGCCACGCTCTGGCGGCTGTAGCGCTTCCCACAACTGCTTCTCTTGCATGTGACCTGTCACCATTTCCGCCCACATCTGATAGTCTTTCAGATCTCGCAATTTCGGGATACCCTTGTATTCCGACATGGTTCACACGGGTTGATCTGCGTCGCCTCAACGCCACTCAGTGCCCCGCAGCTCTCGTGCTGGGCCCATAACCTGATGATAAATGACACGGGTGGAGTATTCAGTTGATACTTAAAGTAAACAATAGCGAAATCGTACTTATGTACTGATGGCATCATTCGCCACAACAGTACTGCGAAATCCTCAGATCAGATCCAACCGCTCTGCAACAACGAACACACACACATAATCCTAACTCCTGAGGCTACATCTCAACAATGTGCTTCTTTCCTGTTCCCTTGGCGTGCGGTCGCCTGTGCCAGCTGCTGTTGCCCCCGCCTGCTTACTGTGCTGTTCTGGCGCTTGTCGCTCTTAGGGCTCTTGTGGTTCTTGCGGCCTGTGTTGCTCGAGTGGTTCTTGCGGCTCTTGCGGCTTAAACGTGACCCTTGTGACTCCCGTGGCTCTTGCGACTCCTGCGGCTCTTGCGGCCTCTCGCCCTTTCGTTGGTGGTGATACTCCCGCTTGCCGCCGGCAGTAGTGTTACAAGCGACAGGGCCGGCAAAACAGGAAAAAAAAAACACACAGAAACTAACACTGAAAACAATGTCACAAACTAAGACAAAACACCGCCGGCAGTTCGTTCTTTTTTCAGCCTGGGTTTCTGTGTTGCCTGTTACTCTGTGGGCGCTATGCAGGTTTGACGTTACGGTTGAAGACGAAGGTTTTTTCCTTGGCGAGAGGGTGGTTTTTCCCCCGGGTTTTTTACTAGGTGAGAACGGTGAGAGCCCGGTAATAATCCTGGTTTTCCCTTTCTGTTTTCCACCCTCCCGCCTTGGTTTTTTCCCTTCCTTCACGGCGCTCTGGAGACTGCCTCGTGAGGAGCACACTGCTGAGAACGGTTGGCGGAGCATGGTTCTGCCATACTTCGCCTTTGCGCGCAACCATACTTGACTCCCAGCCAAGTGGGTTGCGCCATGTTCGTTTCGGTGCCCCTTGAGTACCTGTGGTATGGTAGTCCTGTGCTGTTGTGCGGCCGTTTTTGGCTCTGAATTTTCGAACGCGTGTGTCTTGGTGGTTGTTGCGGCTTCGGCTGTGGTAGTTTCTCCTCTGTGTAACGAAATATACTACGGGTATGTGACAGGTTGAAAATCAGTGTCGTGGGCAGTTGAATGGCAAACGTTTGCTGATGCGCTAACTCCCATATTCAACGAGGCGGCCTTACAATCACCTGTGCCCTGTTATGCTGCATTGCAGTGACAGGCAAGTGAGTTAACAAACAGAACCTAAGAGCGCCACATCAATTTAAAGACTTGTCAGGGTGATTTTAGGCAAGGCTTCTGACTCAGAGACGAACGAAGAACTTCTTAACACTTGGCCGAGTTGGCGTGCGATTCTGCGGCCGACTAATTTGTTAAATGGCCAACTCGAGAAAATAATATCAAGATACTCTTAGCCACAGCACAGGCAGACAAGCAAAACTGCAAAAGTGCCGGTTGCCGCACTCTTCATGCTGACAACCTAAACTTTCACGGACGGGCAGAACGGCTCAGCTGCGCTCTAACAGGACAAGAACTTCACATGTCCCCAATTGCATTTATTCTACTTGGCAAAGAGCCGTTTGTCCTGATCTTTACAAAGGGCGGGCAAACATGCCCACGATTTGGGTCTCCATCTGCTGACATCTGTCGGTGACACTGTGGCACCAAGGTGCTAACGATATTGTACAATGCAATCCTCTCGTCGGCAGCAACAAGTCCAACGTCGCACAGGCGACGCATTTGCAGCATTCTGATACACGTTCTCCCAACCAAGCTGGAAAAGCAGGGCGTAACCCTTACCTGCGTTGCATTCGCAGGCCTCTATCATAAATAATACCTCATGGCTTCTCAAAAAAAGGCCGCGGCCGTCGCGGTTTTCTCAGGGTACAAAGTGGTAATGGGGTTAGACCTTCAACCAGTGGAACCCTGCCTGCCCGATGCGATCGCGAGCCTTTGCGCATCGCTGCTGCACCGCCACAATAGGAAACCGCCTCCCCTTTGCGGAGCCCTGGAAACTGAAAGACGCTGCCGGCACCGTTTGCACTGGCTTAGGTTGCTTTGCGCACTCCGCGGTGCCACACTGCATGGATGACAGCAGGTTTCGGCTGGTGATGGTGAGCGCAGCCACTGGCAACGCACTCGCTCTAAGGCTGCGATGCGCTGCCGGGGTCCGCAGGCGCTCCCACAGCTCGGACGATGACGCGCGGATCACGAGGTTGTCCACGCTTCGGCGAACTGTTTGCTCTGCATGCGTGGCAAGTGAGCGCGCATGGTTCCACAGCGAGTCACGCTCCTGGCTCGAGCCTTTTGCTACAAAGGGCCCGGACACAGCAGCCACCAACGCACCTCCCGAGATGCTCCGCTGCATGATGGGCATCGCGACGGCGAGGTGGCTGCCGTTGATGTTGGCAAGCGGCCGGATGAACGCCGGGATCGCAGCAAGTGGCACCGTCTGCACCAGTCTCATCGTGGCACTGAACACCGGCATCCCCAGTGCCATGGGTGCGGCAACAGCCGCGGCGCGCATGGTGCGCTGGATGTTGTGCCAATTGTCGACATCGGTGATGTGCTGCATGCCCTGCAGGACGCGCTCAAGCGCGGAAACGCTGTGCTCGCGGCGCTGCAAGAAATTGTGGCGGACCAGCTGCACAGAGGCGCAGCTGAAGCCTGTTGCGCGATTGACGAGGGTGTTGACATAGTGGCGGCAGTCATTCTGGTTCAGCACGTACATGATGTTGCGGCCCTCATTGAAGGAGCGGATGTCGTCGAGCGTCATGGTCGTCCGGCCAACATACATGTGTGATGGCGGGAGCTCTGTTAGCTGCAAATTCACTCACAGTTTCAGGACAATGTGCAGATGACGCGCAGGATGAGTACCAAAATTTCAATCCTCCCCGCTGGTACTTCCCTTTCAAACCAACTCCCTCTGACAGCATGACGTGACAGTCTCGGCTGCGTTCTCACAACACTGCATGCACCTAGATATTGGCAATCGAAGCAGGCCAAAGACCTCGGGATTACTGCCGGCTAAAGTTCGTGAGCTTGGCACATCTAGCGTGTTGAGCAACACACACAATAAGCACACCATACAGGACGATTAGCACCTGAGCGTGGAATGAGTGCATGAGAAACCCTCAGGCACGCATTTGAACATCACATGAACATGCATGCCGTAGCAACGGGAGACTGCACAGCCAGGGCAGTGAGCTGACATGTGTCGGAAGAAATAGTGCCTTCCGACTCTCATTCGTACAAGGACATGCCGATCCTCTCATCTTTTCACAGCGCTTTGGAGGCAGACGTGCATGGCAAGGCATGATGAGAATGGGTGCCGATGTTGGACTTGCACCGATGCAAGTGTATGCCTGGTATAGCAAGAAGACTGCACACAGATCCTCATGCTCAATCTCTGGCACACGGTGCCTGAAAGCAGTCCTGTACATGGCCCGCAATTGATGTGAAGCACACCATCGTTTCTCTAATTTCCCCTGCCACCTGTTTTCCCTTTGGCAGCTCGTCTCGTCGTCTGAAAGGAGAGATTGGAGCGCTGACGTGCACATCACCACCTTGCGGGCCGAAGTCAAATTGCACCAGTTGACCGTCGGCTGTCTTGACGACAGTCATGAAATGACACAATCCGACATCGACCATCATAGATTTGAGGTCTGGCGACAGGTTCTTGATCATGTCCCCTCCAAATTCAGTGAATGGGCGAGCCGCAACAAAAATTTCACATTGTCCATTGCGGTGTTGAGAGCAGGACGACAACTGAGGTGACGATGAACATCGTCGCATGGGCGACTGAGATGCAACGCGGAAAGGTGACTCCATGAGCGCAGGAAATAGCAGATTGCTGGCGTTATCACGGACTCAAGTCGCTGGAGGAGATACGAACGCGATGCCTGCACAACTGGCATTTGTCAAAGGAGGAACGCGCGGAAGAAGAGACGTGTGACATTGAGATCCGCCTCCACTGACGTCAGAATTGTGCTCCATCTAAGTGACACGCAAGATGTAAACAATACAATGCTAGAAAAGGTAGAAAACTCGATTGCTGTCTGTTGTTAGTTTGACATTGTGCGAATATTCGACGAATGATGCTAGAATATAGTTCCCGCTTACTGTCGCGCTTGTGCCGCACATGCCGCGAACATGAAGCGCCGAAACTCGTGCACAACCACGCTTCTGTATACCACATAAGGCATATTACGTTGGTCGTTACGAACGCTGAGGATCGCGACTCGTTTTCCACGTCGTGTTCCCGGTCCTGACCAGCCAGGACTGCTCCGGCTGTTCAGCGCAGCAATTCGTGAGCTCGTCCTTGAATACGGAGATGCATGACAACAGAACGAGCCTTGGCTCATAATCAAAAGCCAAATGTTGCCTTAATACAAAGTCCACTCGAAACAATCACTTGAACGCGACAGTGCCCTGAGATACACGAACAATTACGCAGATACCCTGGACAGGACGACAAAAGCAACAGGCAGACCAACGTACACGTTCGAAAGGTTGCCTTCAAGCACTTCAACTAGCCGGATAGCAATGTCAAAACAGTTTCGCCCACTCAACAAGCTGTTCAAACATCAGGGACACCGATGTGAACTTGCAAAGCGAAGGAGGAATGAATAAACGAGCTACCACTCTCCCATGTTGCCCTATCCGGAACGCTTTTATGCATGCAATACAGCTGCTGAATCGCGTGCACCAAGGAAGCAACGGTTCCGGATCCCATCACTGGAGGTATGTTAGGTGCAAGCCCGACATCGCGGGTCCTCCGATCATGATGCCTGCGCCTTGTTTAACATAGCAACATGACTGACATGCACGATGTGTGCGCAAGTATCTGGCCAGGAAAGCCTCTAAACGGCTACAAAGGTAATTAAAGCCCGTTCAATGCCTGTCGGGCACAATATCGAGGAGATAGGCTAACGGGTATCACGAATTAGCCGTTTGGCTACAGCAATCAGCATGCCAAAAGCTTACCATAATGAGCGTCCTCCGCAAGGTCACAAGGTCTAACAGGCACAACTAGGCGACAATCCTAGTGCTAGAATGTCCACTCAGGTGCCCTCCCATGCTTCTGTACTGCAGTGCTGTTTGCACTGGTTCGAACAATAGAAGAGCGGCATACCTTCCATGATGCACGTTCCAATCGACTGTTAATCTCTTGAATTTTTTGTCGCCTTGTTCCTGGGCCCCTGGGCGCAACTTTAGGGTGCGAGTGACATTAGTCAACATGCAAGTTGATACATGAAAAACAGACGAGGAGAAAATAACTATGGTGGCCAACGTTACGATTGAGCTTTATTGCATTGGCTTGTAATTCGTGGACACTTACCAAGGACTGTCATGTTTGAACTGAACAACCTGAGACAGCAGAACGTTCGCCGAACCTTCGACTGCGTCAGACAGTCACGACCTGTTAGGGTTCTGGCTGATTCGAAACAGCCCAACTCGCCAGGCAAGTGTAACAGAAGAGCAGTGACCGAGCTGTCGACGCCAGCAGACCATATGGCCTCAGAGCTGGCCATGATCCTCTTCGTCTCACCAAACGGACCTGCTTACGCCAAGCATGGTCTTCAAGTGGAGACTGGCATCGCACAGAAATTGTCGCCCTGGCATTTCATTGTCCAAACCTGGTGGACGCCAAATGTCCAAGTAACCTGCTGCAGTGGCATTTCGCTGTGGTGGTGTCAAACGTTCCCAGTGTACTATGAGACCAGCCGATATACGATCGTGCGGTGGACGGTGTGGGCGCATATTTTCACCAATTGGCATGTAAGGACAAGTTTCCCTTGCGAAAAATACGTGCATAAGTTGCTAGGCTGCATAAGACAGAGAGGTGCTCTGCTACCATAATTCGCATTGCACAATTGCGGGCCTGGTGTAGCGTGAGCGCGACAGAAAGATGTGTCTGTCCAATCTCTGTCAATTCATGCAATCCGGATGTTCCGCGACCCGCGCGGTATCTAAACGCATTCCAAGGCTTGGAATGCGTTGAGATGCTTTCAAGTGTTGTAACCATGTATGCAATAACAGGTGTGAGGTGTCCTGCATGCATTCATGAATGCATGCTCCACCACTCACGAGGTCTCTTCTTGAACCCTCCCATAAACTTATCTGCGTAGTTACCGAGTTGCTTTTGCAGCTTATCCTTAGTGCCCTTTGCCAGTGCCTTGCCAGCCGCATAACCATCGGCACTTCTCGCGAGAAGCTCGGCGCGAGAAAAACCAGCCATCAGCGAGCTTGAAAGTCTCTGTCTTGATCACTCGGTTCACCAGACGGTTCGCGCCTGGACTTGAAAGCTTCTAGAGCCTGCACATGAGTACGGTAAATTGGCATGGTTACCAACAAAACGCCTCGTCCTCGAACATGCTAAACAATGCCAGGCGCTGTACGATAACAGGCATTTGAAAACAGGTGCAACGCTGAGTGAAGTGATGATGTGCTGACACCTCCGTGGCAAGGGAATGAATCAAAGCAAAACGTGTGATGCATGTGGCAGAGGTGACGCGTGCCGTCTTACATACAAACGACGATTGTGCTCCGTAGCCTTGAGACTATGATCATGGGCTCCAGGCACGTTGAAGGCTGCGACAGCGAAAGTATTACGCAGGCGTTGAGCATGGTTCGGGCACATGGTCAGTGCACACCCTGGATTTCGCGGCTCCCAGATCGATGCTGAGGAAGGGGTGGCCCATGCTAGACATCGACGTGCGATGCTTGCCAGAGGGGGATGCTTCAAACCTCCTGCCTTCCCCATGCTGGCCGTCTCTTCCAGTCTGTGCAGGCAAGTGCAGCTCAAGGCTGCTGCTCGGTGGAAGGGCACTGAGCTCGTGCGGTGACCGCTGCTCATAGGCATCACTCTCAGAGAAGGTCATGCTGTTGAGCGGATCACTGCTCTTATGCAGCACTTCGTCAGCCGAGCTACCGTTGTGAGCAGAAAGTAGCACATTGGATGAATGATCCGCTTGCCGCGCGTCAGACATGCAAGGTGCTGGAGCCACGAGGACAGCGTGAGGGGAAGCGAGTGTGTTGTTGACTGCGTCTGCATCCGCCAAACCTGGCAAGCCAGTGGGGCCGTCAGCATTCTCATTTCCGCGCTCGCTCTCACATTTGGGGTGCGTAAGTATATCTAGCGTGGCTCCGTTTGGGACAACCGCCGCTGCTGCGGACATCACTGGGCTAACCTCCTCCTCTGCAGTTGGCACTCCGCATGGCGAGGACGTTTCTGGTGGCGTTTGAAGTTGCGCAGCCGGTGCTTCTGAAGGTCCTGAGACGGCTACATCCTGCTGCGACGGCGGCGTAACACTTATGGGCGAGAGAGCACATGGCAGAGAGCTGGCAACCGAAACGGCGGCATTGGGAGCTGGGGCACCCTCGTGTGCTTGCTCAGGCTCAGGGATGCTGCAGTCCAGGTCAGTCAGAGTATCAAGTTGCGCAATTTCAGCGCCATCCGCATGCAATACTCCCAACAATTCTTCCAATGCAGGCAAGCGGCACGCCAACTCAGTCGCCATTTCCTCACGCTCTGCCCCTTGCACATCGCCAAGCTGATTTTCTGTAAGCACCGAACTGTGAGGAGCGGCAGTTTCAGCGCTCTTCACAACACTACGTAATGAGGTTTCAGGAGAACGAGCAATAAAGTCCTGCCCAGATGAAGAGCCATGCCCTATCGCGTGGCGCTGCCCTTGGTCCGCTTGCACCATGGCTCCGTCCGATGATGTCAAAGACGCCAGTGTTGGCGCAACCTGGAAGCCAATGATCGGCTGCGCAAGCGAAGGCACCGGCATCGCCTGCACGCCCGCCAGGATGTCATTGCCAGTATCCTCTCGTGCCATATTCTCCGAGCGAGTTTGACTGCCTCCTGATGGGCTGGCGACTGATTTTGATGCCAAGTCTTTATCGCCGGTTGCCGCATCGAGCATGGCCTCTGTGGCTGCAGCACCCTCGACTGCTTGCATAAGGTAAGGGAGGGGGATGAGGGTCTCCGCAAATGACAGCCCTACTGACGCTGCTGATGCAGATAGGTTTTGAAGGTCTAAGGACTGGGAATCTTCCAGCTTCTGTTTGCCTGCAAGTGTAACGTGCCTGAGTACAACTTGGATCACTACGCTGAGCATGCAGAGGCGAAACCACATTTGCAAGTGCCCTGCATGGATACCGTGCACCTCTGCTGGGATTGATTTATGTGCTTGGGATCAAGGCGAATTGTAGTCACCACCACTCAGTTTACATAGTTTATTAACTGAATGCTGAGTAGGCGACATGGAAGGAGCAATAGAGCACCAGGGTGCAGCAGCTACAGCACCCACGGAAGAGTGTAACAGAGGGGGTCACACCGCTGGCCAGCAAGGCAGCTTGCATGTACAAAGACACATGGCTTTTTGAGCGGGCCTCAGGCGACGAGTGCGAAGGTGAGCGGCTGCTGACACAAGGGCTGGCATCAGAGGACTGTGGTTGGCTCTTGGTGTGAGACAGCGAGCCGTCTGCTAGGAATTGGTACCGCCCAGTGACGACGTTCTTGCTCCTGCCAGAGCTCATCATCGCACTTGCTGTGGCTGCCGCCAGAGTAGCCTGATGCAGAATCTCCTCCGAGGCGCTGCGTGCAAGCTCATGGCCATCTGCTGGAGTTGGCGACGCGCGAGCTCGCTCCTCTGCAGGCACCCCACAAAATTCGCGAATGTTTGCGATTCATCTGAGAGGGCCCTGTTCAATGGAATCGCATGGCGTGTACCTGGTTCCGAGCATCGTCAGCGCTCCTGTATTTGCCATGTGTGCTTGCGGTGCTGTACCAAGGATGCATCATCAACAGCATTTAGGCTCCTAAATTGGTGTCAAGGCAACCTTGCCATCGGTGAACCAAGTATGTGTACTGCCGAGTATCGAGTTGTGGTGCCTTAGGATATTGAGCATGAATGAAAGGCGTGCTCATTGCGTGAGGCACCAATAAGTGTGCCAAAAACCGTTTGATTTTTGAGTCAGTACCTGGAGAGAGGTCGAGCCGTCGAGTTGCCTCTTTTGCAGGCGGGGTGAGGTGGCCACAAGCTGTGGCTGTCAGCCTCCCGGGGGACGAGAACTCAGGTTGCATGCGGAAGCCAGGCGATGGGCTGCCCATCTCACTCTCCTCCGTGTGCGCTTCTACACCGGACTCGTCGTACCTGCGACCACAATTTACTCAGGAACATTAAGATATAACACGCTGTGCAGACGCACATGTCATGACGCAGCTCATGCAAAATGGCCCCTGCACGTCACCTGCACACTTTGACAGGCGCCGGCTGTGTGGCGCACGCAGGACTTTGTATGGCTTGCCAAAGGTTCACCAAAGGTTTACAAAGAAAGGAGCGATGGTGGTGAGCACAGGCTCAGCAGCGCACATCCAGCTCTGCTGATCGTCGACGGTGGGGTCGTCTACGGCAGCTCCAGGCGACAGCGCGCCAGCCTTAGTAAACGTTGTCTGTGGCGACACATCCGGAAGCATGTCGACGTCCACCCTGAGGTCGCCGCTGGGCACTCGCGCACGGGTCCTATCTTCAGGTGCCCCCCGAGGGCCGCGATCGTCAGGTTGCATGCCTTCACTCTGGCGCAAGGTTGCCGAAGCTGCAATTCGTGCAGGACTGCTGGCCGCCTTGGGTGCTGGCAGGGCCATGGGAAGGGCGGCGGGCGCGGGTTGCCCATCGCGCGGCAGGCCGATGCGCAGGATCCGGCGCCACAGGGGCCGTGGGAGGGCGCTTGGATGTCGTGCTACTGGGGGCGCTGGGCTCCTGAGGGCTCTGTTTGGACGCGACTGGCATGGCTTTCAGTGAGTCACGCGAAGCAGCTTTGCGCATGCGGCGTGGGGGCTTGGAAGACGCTGGTCGTGCACCCGTCACCAAACTGCTTGTGCTGGCCTGCACACCCATCAGCACGATGTCAAGGCAACCATGCACAACTGGCTGCATCATTGGCAGCAAGAATTGACATGCGTACACAACAAATTTCCATGGCCGCCGGAACACGACGCCAGCCATGTTACAACAGCTCGCAAGATATCGGCTCTGTACGAAAGCAATCAAGCAATCGCATTGACTCAACGTGTATGTATTTCACACAATGATCACAGCATGAATGCTGTTCAGACATAGCCAGGACAACTTGGTGAGTCACACCTCGTCCTGGGCGCGGGCAATTGCAAGTGCCTCTGTTGCTACGTCTGCTATACTGCGGGCCCACGGGGGTCGGGAGGCCTTCTCGCGCTCGCCCTCCTCCTCACTCGTCCAGATCTCGTTGCCACTAGGCGCATTGGGTATTACTAGAGGCAGCACTGCAGGGGTGCCCAGGTCCGCCAGGCTCAGCAGGAACTTCAGGTTGATGTCAGAACATGCTGGAAACACCATGTTCTTCTGCAGAGCCGACCTCATCTTGGACTCGATCCAACCGCTCAAGCTCGCTGCCTGCACATGCAAGCAACGTCAGGCTTGCCCATTGCTTGCGACCTCCTCACATGCTGAAAACTGACGTACCTAGTTCTTGCAAGCAGAAGCAAGGCTGGAAGGACATTAGCTCCTTCGCAATGCTCAGGTCAAAGCTGGTGTCACGAGAAATAGCGTGCTGAGTATGCAGGTGGCAATCTGCATCTCAGCCTGGGCTGCAAAGGCTTCCCGAGGCAAACTTCCACGGTCAGATAGCATGCAAGTGTGCCATAGAGGACAGCCGCATGCAGTTCGCATGATTTGGGTTGATGCATGCGTGAGCAAGGAACGCTCACCTGGGCAGTGTACTTTATCATTCGATTTGATACGACGGGGCGGCAGATGAGCTTGAGCTTCGGGGGCTCCAGAAATGAGATCCAAAGGCCCGTGGAAGGCGGCGGCGCAAGCCACACCAGCACGGGGCCGTCCAGCTCCGTCAGTGTGACGTCCACTCGTACAGGCATCTTGGACACCTGCTCAACGATCAGGCCCGCCACATTGCGCACACTCGAGGCGATTTGCTTTCGGAACGGCATGTTCTTTATGGAGAAAAAGGCCTTCTTACGAAGCGCCGCCTTCTCGGGGCTGTTGCCTCCCGGACGTGGTGGACTCGAGGACGCTTGGGCTGCTGCCTCACCCGCAAAGCTGTCCATCTGAGACTCGTCGACACTGCTGCCATAGATGCCTGCAGACCAGCGTCGCTGAAACAATGCACCATTGCCCCAGCTGGAAGCAATTGGGTGTTCGAGTATGCTCAAGTAAGCTCAAAGCAGCCGACGGCATGGTCACCACATGTACACCACATCATTTGGCCATTGAAGACAGAGGCAGGTTGCCTCAGTGCTTCAGTACGATGCGTAATCACATTCACGGCTTCCCACTTAGCTCACATTGTGGCATGATCGTAAACAATCATCGTTGTGGCATACCCAATATTGTGGCATACCCGGACAGCACGGACAGGTGAAGTCATAGAGAACACACCCTCACTCGCTGCATACACCGCGTCAGCTTCCAAGTCAGGAAGCCCACCGCCGTCAGAGCCGCCAAAGACTTCCATCGCCCGCTCAAAATTGACGAAGCCTACAGAATCCTTGAAGTCCACGTTGGTTTCCACGGTCAGGGTGCACTTACCGTGGTACACAACATGCATGACAAGGCGCGGCCAAATCGCTTTGCCAGGAGATGGCAGTGAGTGTGCAGAGCGGATGAAGGGGGGCGTAGAGCCCAGGTCCAAGTTGACAAGGCGCAGAGGTGTCACGTAATTGGGAACTCGGATGTTGGCAAGACGCGTCATCAGGCGGTCGCGCACAGCGGCGTGAAAGCGCTCCGAGCGCATCAGATCAAAGGAGATGCGCGACATGAACATGTTGACTGCGTGCAGGCCGGCTAGCTGCGTAGGACCGTGACCGACTGAAAGCTCGGGGGCCGACCCATTCATTGCAGGGTTGAAGTGCTGACTGCCTGGGGCATTGCTGACCGGGGAACTTCCCAACGGTGGCCTGCAGAACGATGCATGGAACATGTCAGTCTGCTGTAGATACTCAAAATGAGCGGAATATAACCTCTGCACTCAGTGGCAGAGCAGATGGCACTCTCAACAGCAAGATCCCAAGTCCTTTGTTGCGTGCATACAACAGAGGACATGCACATACGCGTCCCTGAAGCATCTATGAGAAGCATGGGTACGTACGAGGGAAAGACAGACCGTCCGCTATCGACGCTCGCATTGCGAACCATGTCTGCTGGAGGCGCGCTCCCTCCTACAGGCGCAGAGCTGGCTAGCGGGGCCCCCATGCCGTCGGCCTCCTGGTAGAACGGGCCAGCATTCACCCGATCCCCAGCCAGCGAATCTGCAGGAGGAGAGGAAGACGGGATGTCTGGCGCTGTCATCAGCGTTGCAAACGACTCCATGCTAGGACTCGTCTTGATGGTTGCGAGGTGGCCGCGCCTTGACTTGAACTTGCCTTTCTTGTCAACAGTGCTGCGCTGCCCGCCGCCTGCCCCCCCCCACAAAAGGTCCATGTCCTCGATAACATTCTTGCGTGAGCCATCAGCAGCGGTCTGCATCAACCAGTGTGTGTCGTGCAGTATGACGAAAGAGTGAGGGAACGGCAATGCGTGTGTGATGAAATAGTCGCAGCCGCTGGGCAGGGCCACGGTATATTCCAATATGCCCTTCAATGTTGCCTGTAACGCTGGAAACATAGCATATGCAGAACAGAAACGCTCCATTAACGTCAAGCCAACATCCAGGTATAAGAGCTGGAATCAGCCCCTATTCTATCTTGGGCCGCCATTGCATCTTGTGCACAAACCAACTGTCCTCGCACCTTTGTTGAGGTGGCACTGCGGCCGGAATGTGGCGTCGCAGGCATGCTACGCATCGTGCTTCGCACAGGTTTGCGAGCCGCGCGGCCCCCCCACCAAGGGCGCCTCTGATTGAGCTCTTTCTGCGCCTGCAACGAATCCTGTGAAGCCTGAGCCGCCTTGCCCCGGGTGCTGACCGCCCTGGGAATAGGCACGGGCGCAACGGGTCGCAGATGCGCGCAGAATACGGAATAGAGGATCTGAGCCTCCAGGCCCGCAGGGACCTGATCAGGCGCGTGGCTACCCCAAGTCAGCGCCAAGTACCTGCAGCGATGGAAAAAATCATCACACAACCCCGACATAAATTACATTTACTAAGCCGGCAAGCCGTCCGTCTGCTGTGAGTGCCGATGTATGCACAAAGCAAGCAAACAATCTCACTGCAAACAGCATGCTGACGTGCTGCATGACAGCGCCCCGTGCATGCAGCTGTGCGATACGCGTTTGCACGCAGGACTCTCAGCATCTCAAAGGTGAGCAGAGCTTCGACTTACCATTGCTCCTTAGCGGCTGAGTCCATGGAGAAGAGCACAAACGAGGTCTCCTTGTACGGGCCCACATCAGCGCTAGGCAGCACGAGTTTCATGGGTGCCTTGCGGAACCACTGGGACTTGCCCTTGGTGGCTTGGTGCAGCAAGTCAACAGTGACGTTTTGCAGCGGCATGTGTATCTCTTGCGGAACATCATCTTCAGACCTGCATGTGCCAGAGAGCTTCACACTCAGGAGCCGGCACGGAATGTGTCCACTGACATCTTCAAAACCTGAGGAGGAGAACGCATTTCTGGTGATAACTTGATCCGTGAACAAGATTGTGCCCCAACCAAATCACCAGGAGTGTGCTCTAATCGTACAGCATACGCCTGGCACTGCTGACCCTGTGGCATTGTGAACAAGGAAGCCGCTGTCATCACTCATGTGCAAGAGCACATGGTCTGATCAGAAGCCACAGCCCAAGGTCATACGTCCTGACATGCGCTTTGAATCTCCCCCAACCGGCAGGACCTCTTGTGCACCATTCATTCCTGAGAGCGAGTCCCTGAATGCACCGCTTCCAAATGGTATAAAAAATTTGTGATGAGTTCCGGACCATAATGATGCACGCCACGGCAACTGCTTTGTGAACGCTGTTACAACTGGTTCTGGACAGGCAAGAGACGGCTTGATAGCGAGCATACTTGAGCGTATTAGTGGGGTCTTGGATCATGTGCAATACGCCATCCTTGACACTAGCATGCCACTTGAGACACATGGCCTTGTCCCCAGCATGTTCCGGTGGGAAGAGGCCTGGCAGGGTGTCACTGTCCTCCCACTGCGAGCTGGCAACGGTCCACACAGTTCCCTCCATGTGACCTCGAGCTGCCCAAGGTGGAACACATGCGTCAAATCCATCTAAAATGTCACACGGATTGAATCCCAAGGCCGATGGACCTGACTTCAACGTGATGTCATCCTGGTGAGCAGCTTCGCTGAACAGGTACACCTGCACAGTCAACTGAACTGTTGCGATTGCCTATGCATGCTAAGACACTCAACAATGGATCCACCTCATTCATTGCTGTATGCCTGAGATACCATAATGCTGCCATAAGTGCATCTCATACCCAGACAGCAAGCTTAAAGTCATTCGCTCAAAGTTCCAGGCATGCGCTGTTCCCCCGGGACATGAACAGGCAATGGCGGGGACACACCGCAATTGCAATGAATAGCGCGGCTCCGAGAAGTACGCCTGCCGCAAACGTCCATACCAAAGTCGCTAGACCGCTGGGAATCAGGAGAAACTTGACGTTGGTGGCTGCAAACAGCGCGATTGCTGCCCTGCACGCTCACAAACTCAGCGAGACTTCAAGTGCAACAGAGGTAATGTCGATGCGCATCATATATTTAAAAAAGAGGTTCACACTACGGACGCGCTGTTGCAAATCCTGAAGTGCATCATAATCGGGTAGGGTTCCCGTACATAACAATTCAACAACTATGGCGGTATGCTTACTATCTCCTTGTTCAAAATATCTTGAAGCAACTTTGCCATACACCTCAAAATCACGGTGGCGGACACGTCAACAGAACAGCTGCGCTGTTACTCGATACATCGACACACAGCGTACCCGACCAGGGTAAGCACCCATTGGTCTCTGAGGTCACTGAGACGTATGGTTCTTCGGGAATGAGACGTGTCCGTCGTTGATAGCATTGCCATGGTATGCTGGGAGACCAGCGAAGCCTCGTCAAGATGCCATCTGCACCTCTAAAGACTCCAGACCCCTCCTGCTGCAAGCAACGCAGCTGAGGAAAATAATGTCGGCTTAGGGCTCACGACACCAAGGTGTGATGCGAAGGCCCGAGCTGCCGTGCGTCGCATCTGGATACTCACGGAACACATATGCCACGTTATGTGAGCACCTGACCAATGTTAAGTAAGATGCAACTCTATCGATGACCTAAACCTCCACGGGAATCAAAGAAATCTCGAAACTCAATACCTGTGCACTGCAGGATCCACAAGAACTAGTGGACGGTGTAACCACATCGGCACTACCGCTGCACAGTCCACCCTGATGATGCAACATTAGTGTGGGGAGATTGCCTGGTGAAGTCGAAAGACTGATACTTATGATGCTATGCTTCATGTGCACGAGGATAAGGCGCAGATGCAGTACTTTTTCATTCGGCCTACGGCCAACCAAACCTTGCCTCGACATATCGTAGGTATACAGTAGGTGATGCAGAGAAATTGACGCATCGGCCTATGCGTCCGATCGCACAAGGTCTGGCAGAACATGCCCCCGAGTGCAAGAAATATTGCAGCTTACGAAGCGACTATATACCGGTCCCATGTATGATCGACACCGGTGTGAGCCTGGCCTCACGAATGTTGTGTCCCCAGCTGGTTCCTGGTCTTCAGTAGTTCTTAGCAATTGTAGAATCACAGTCTAACGCACAGTGCATTCTCAAATTCAATTGGCTCTTGCACGGGACGACACAACTGCGTCCTTGCCGTTCCGTGGTAACCAACATAATGGCTCACAGGCTCCTTCAGGATCCAGAAGCAGACGGATGGGAACGCTCTGACTTTCCCATCGTCTGTGAGACCTGTTTAGGCCCTAATCCCTACGTTCGAATGCAACGGGTGCGTGCTTTGAGGCTTTTGCTCCCTGTGCTGCCTGTTTCCAAACAAATGGCACCACTTCTTGCAGCTGACCAGTGTGTTTGCGGAAGTCGTGCAAAGGATATTCATTTTGTAAGTTTCGAGTGAGTTTACTGACATGCATCGTTTCGCGCTCGCAGATGGAGTATGGCGCTGAGTGCCACATCTCTGGGCGACCGTACACAAAGTTCAGATGGCGTCCTGGCAACGACGCTCGTTACAAAGCCACCATCATCTGCCAAGAGGTTGCAAAGGCGAAGAACGTATGTCAGGTCTGCCTTCTAGACCTGGACTACAATCTGCCTGTGCAGGCCCGAGACGCAGCCATGAATGCCGTCGTGGAAGAGATACCAGAGAGTGATGTTGGGAAAGAATATGCATTAGCTTTGAAGGAATCCCAGGGCAATACAGAGTCCTCGTTCAGCACGGAGCGGCCCAATGATAGCATCCGTCTGCTGCAGCGTACCCAACCCTATTATCAGGTACGGTACTGCTCAGAACCCTGTCAACAGATGCTCGATTTTCCTGCTGCTCTACTGCGCACCAACTGGTATCTGGGCATTGCGTGCACAAAGTGACTATTTGAGGCTCATACGTTCGTGAGACGGTGATACGCCAACCAGGCATTCCGTGCTTGCTTGGATCCATGTTCTAGGCAGGCCAAACACATGCATTGCATTGTATTCACAACTTGCTTGCCGTTTGAGATGGACCTACGAGATGTGAAATAGTCGCCCTTGGTTGGTTTCAGATGACATTGAGCGCTTGATTTGCAGAGAAATCGTGCGCAAATCTGCTCATTCTTTGCCCGTGGGGAGTGCAAACGTGGTGCAGAGTGCCCGTACCGCCACGAGATGCCTTCTTCAGGGGAACTTGCCGAACAGAACATTCGGGACAGGTACTACGGAGTCAATGATCCTGTTGCAAAGAAGATGCTCAACCGCCTGGGAGAGCAGCAGCCAAAACTTCAGCCTCCAGAGGACAAGTCGATTATGACGCTGTACATCGGTGGGGTGCAAGAAGACTTCACGCAGGACGACGTGAAGGAGCCGTTTTACAAGTACGGCCAGATCAGCACACTGAAGCTTGTGCCTCATCGGAACTGCGCGTTTATCACCTTTGCATCTCGCGAGGTACGCTTCGCACGATTGCGGTAATCATTGGGGAGGGTGTTGAGAGGAATGCAGCTGGGTCATTATGACCACCATTGTATCGACCATTCAAGGTCATAGGCCACTTGCAGCAAAGATTAAACAGACGGCAGACAGGTATTCAGATTACAGGGCCAGCATCAATCAGGGCTTTTATGAACCCGCCTATCATCAGCGTCGTGCAACGCGGATGCACTATTAAAAGGCGCCTTCAGCGGCCTTCTTGACCGATATCTTTGACTTGTCTGCATATGTAAGAAGCAGAGGAGAGTACAAGATGTTATCGTCACGGTGATTGCAGGAAGCGGAGAAAGCAGCAGATGCCCTCAACGGACGCCTCGTCATCCGAGGTTCGCGCTGCAAGCTTCTTTGGGGCAAACCTCAACAGGCAAAGCTGCCAGATGGCGAGGGGGAGATTGCGGGGGGAGAGATTGCAGAGCCTGGCTCACAACCAAGTGCGTGCACTGCTCTTCACTGCTGCGCCCTGTTTGTCACCTGTGTTTGCAGTTTCGTTGGCTCGTTTAGTAGTTTTGGCATGACGAAGCATTTGAGCGTCCAAAGCCGATGTGATGCTGCTTGCTGTGCTGCATTGGCAATGTTCATTGATGAGTGATTTGCCTTGTGATGGAACATGGGATGAGTGATCAGTGATGTCCCTCAGGAGAGTTGACTTATCGACATCGGCAGTTGCAGGTGGCATGCCAGACTTTTTTGGGATTCCAGGCCAGCGTGCCCACACCCTTTACCCATCAATGGATCCCAGTCTTATGGGCACCAGCCTTGTGGAGGCGCGGCCATCAGACGGGGCTTCGGACCAGTCCAATGCTAAGCGGCAAAGGCTGGAGCCGCCTGGGTCGTCGGACATGGGACCCATGGGCGGCCAACCTCGGGTCATTCTGCCACCACCCATGGGAATGCTCGGGCCTCCGCCGGGATGGAGACCTCCTCTTGGTAGGCCGATGCCACCGCCTATGTTTGTGGGGGGACACGCGGAGCATGGAAGGGGAATGTTGCCCCCGCCGATGATGATGTTGCCAGGTGGACCGCCAAGGCCCATGATGATGGGCCCCCCGCCAGGAATGATGATGGCACCCCCACCATTTCGCCCTGGACCAGGGCCACCGCCGGGGGCACAATTTGGTGGGCCGCAAGTAGGCCAGCAGACCACGTGATGCATCTGCACCTGGATACAACTTTGCTTTGTCGGTGCTGAAGGGCTGTGTAAGTTGTTGCGTGCGTTCATGCGAGTTTGTGATGGCTCTGTGCTCCTGTCGTTTATGAGCTCCCAGTTCGATCCCAATTCTACCCAATCCTTGAGCCATCCGTCCATAGCATTGTCGATGACATCGACAAAGGTCATTCTGATAGGGTGCTGATCTATCTAGCGATATGCTTGTGAACATCGTGGTTGCTTCGTCAGGTAATTGGGCCGATGATCACTAGAGTCCCGACTGACAATGACGCCAGCGCATCCACGCCTTCTAAATGTCCGTAGTATCCGTTACATTGCGCAGAGGTAGCAAACGGTTGAGTGGCATCGGGTGTATCACCCCGTTCTCAGTATTTGCTGTGCACGCACGCTCGTCACACAGAGTTCTTGTTGTCCCTATACATCGTGAAGTACTGCTCATTTGTCAAAGATGGCGAAGCATCACCCGGATTTGATCATGTGCATGAAACAGCCTGGCATAGGTACGCGCTTCCTTGCTGAGATTCTGGCATGAATCGCAGGTACAAAAACAAGCTTCTGACCACTGATTCTGGTTGCAGCGATCGGGAGACTCTGCGAGAAATGTACGACTCCCAGTCCTCTTCAGTCTCGTCTTCTTTCAGCTCGTGATTGACCTGCCGTCTGCGTGTCGCTGACAAGGAAGACATCGAGACGAGAAGCAATAATTTGTGTCCTCGCATCGCGGCCTTGGTGATTTCAAGAATTCGATAGTTCCTGTGATTGTTCAGGTGATGGCAAATGCCCAATTTGTGATTCGTATGTGAGGCCCGCCACTTTGGTAAGGATTTGCGACGAATGCAACTACGGATCTTTTGAAGGGCGCTGCGTGATCTGCGGTGGAGTTGGCATTTCAGATGCTTATTTCTGCAAGGAATGCACCCTACAAGAGAAGGATGTACGTTTCCATGCATGTTTAACCTTCGAGACTGTTACCTTTGCGTACAAGAGGACCTGGAGGTCCTGCTTTATACATTATAATCTAAGGACAGCATGGCGAACAGGCAGCTTGGCTGGAAATGCAGGCGCAGTGCATGGTGCCAAGTCTGCTAGGGGTCCTGATGGTGTGAGTTTGGAACGGTTGACCAGAAGGTGGGGCAGTGTGTGCTTTGCATGGGAGCGCTCTGCTGGGTAGCATAAAGCTGCTTCTGGACTGGTGTGTGCGGTTCCTGTTGATTTTTGCATCTGCAATCGCCAACATCGATGGCGTTGCGTTTCGAATGCAAGATGGGCATTGCTTCAGCCTGATCTTGTTCTGATGTGTGCGTAGCAACCTATGCAACATGCGGGTACAGATGATTGCAGGATCTGACAGACCCACTGTCCTGCAGCGCAGGGTAATCATTTGTGAATCCTGGTTGCTGTGTAAGCTGCTCGTATGTCGAACGCCGCATTGCCTATTTGACGCGCGAATGCATGATGAACACGTGGCTGTCGCTCCATATTCATGCATCCTTTTCATGCACAATCTAGGCCAGTTGTTGACAGCGGTTGCCTGAGTGCAGCGTGATGGGTGTTGCAAGATCATCAATTTGGGTTCAGCGAAGACAGATCTGTTCTATGAGAGGAAGAAATACGGCTTCAAACAGAGATAACATGTTGCGCCATGCATGGCATGGCGTACCACGGCGTTCTCTCAAGGTTAGTGTACCGAGCGCGTCAACCCGCCAACCTTCAGGTGGCAAGGGCATACTTTCTTTCAGCAAACTTCTTCATCTTTCAATGCACCGCCGGCTCAGTCGACTAAATCAATGCAACAGTGTGAATTGCCGGCACTAAGGGGTGTTCTTGCATAGTCAGCAGCCAGTTGCAAGGCTTGCAGCGTGTGCCCATGAAGAGTTTGTATCATAGCATGAAGTGCAGGACACCAGGATCCTTGTTGGTGATGCTGTCAGGCCAGCCTATAATCTGCACAGATACGACGTGCGGATGTATACATTGTGCTGCATCATTGAGGATGCGGCCGTGCATTCAGCCTGTGTTTCATGGTGTACACGGTGCATACGGTAGCGTTGTAAGAAGATACATCATCGTCAAAGCTCATACCGTTGTTATCTGGCCAATTATGCACTTCTGCCTCTCCTTTCATACATGCCATGAGTTGCCAGCCTGAGCATTCCAGAGCTACTTAATTGCCTTTTTGACTCAGACCATCTGGTGTACCACGGTCGTTGCATCCGATCTTGCAGACTTGAACTTGCCAACCCCTCTTTTCCTTTGACTGCCTACGGTTGGTGCCCTTTTACATGCTCCTGGGACGCTCAACTCCGACCAGCAACCATTGCAATGCAGCGGGTATCAAGGGCCAATGCAGTGACTTTTCGGGACTGTTTGCTTGGTACTTAGCACCTGTTGCTTGGAGTCGAATGAGGAGTGTAGATGTGTAATGGACTGTGAAAGGACATGGATGCCTTCCTGGCGTAATTTTTCATGCATGCACCAAACAAACAGGATTCTCGTCCAACTTCATCCACAAGACACCATAGCCAGGTACGAAAGGGTGCAAGCAACCAGACTCTTGCCCCACTGCAGCACGCAGACGTCAAGTCCTAAGCTTTTGCATACAAAATTCTGAAACAGAAACCAAAAATATGTCTCTTGCGTTGCTCATAAAACGCATCTTGATTGACAAGCAATGCATTCCTCTGCTTATGCCCCGTGCTTGGGCACAAGAGCAGGTCATGCGAGAACGGCATGTTGTGAAACATGTTGGCCATGTAAAGCATCAGTAGCGGGTGATGAGGAGTTCGTTCCAATCACAGGACAAGACCAACGGTGGACTTACATTAATCACATGTAACACGCATTTACATGGAAGCGCTCAGGTTCATGTATTGCTTCATAGAAAGCGCCAGTCGTCACATACAAACCCTGTAGACAGAGGCGATGTTGAAGCGTCAAAGGTCCACAGAACGGCCCACTTGATAAAACATGCATTGAAGTCAATAACACGCAAACAAAACCCTGGTGGGCCAATTCACTCCACACC
Organism: Nuphar pumila; assembly: GCF_984573655.1. NCBI lineage: Eukaryota > Viridiplantae > Streptophyta > Magnoliopsida > Nymphaeales > Nymphaeaceae > Nuphar > Nuphar pumila. Next base: position 11,207 of record NW_028323518.1, on the reverse strand, counting down.
TGTAGATCTATCCCGCTGCTACTGCTGCTTGCTGTATAAGGCTGATACTGTCCCCCTTCAACAATATCCTTCCCAAAGGCTTCTTTATGTTCTTAGCTGCATTTACCTCCTCCGCTTCGTCCAAAACGAGGTTCATGTACTCATCTAAGCCGATAATGCGACCTTCCATCCGAAGATCTGTCTGGTCGTAAAGCCATAACTGCACCCTTGTGCCGTGTTGCAGTAAACGAAAGATAATATTGATCGGTTGGGTCATCATGCGCTGCACCCTCTGCGGGGCTGCGTCTGCGGTCGCCATAGCTGAGGTCGATTTGTCTGGGACTCAACTCGGGGATGCTGGAGCAGGACGCTTTGTGCGAATAACAGAGAACGCAGAGAGTATGAAGTGGAAAGTCCCAACAAAGGCAGATGACATTGCCATAACATGCCCTGCCCCTACGGTGAACATTACCTGCTCCCTGAAGCAACTAATGGCACTCCCATGCTCGAGGGTGGCGGGTAGCATCCACGCACTTCATCAGTACCGGTATTGGTATGCTGCAAGCAGGCATTCGTGTTTTCACGGCTGTGTGGAGAGGCACAGCTGCCGCCAAGCTGTTACTACCAAGGTTTTGGGGCTGCTAGGCCCAGACAACAGGCGCTTCTCCAAGGGTCTGTCCTGGGCAAACATCAGGAACGTTGCAGCACCCGTCACCACCCCAGTCAAGCGCCCAAAGTAATTTTCCAGTGAATAGATAATGAACTTGCCAATGCAACCTTGCATGCCACTTCCGCATCACACGGAGTGGCATGCAAGGTTGACATCGTTGGCGATCGTTGGGGACGATCGCAACGACTTCGGGGTCTCATAGTCATGGGGCAATGCAGCGGGTTGCATGCCATAGCCGTTTGGTTTAATAGAGCTATGGGATCGTTTCTGAAAGTAGCTTCACCAGAACCTGTTGTTGCACATAGGTAGGACGTGCTGCCCAAGGCACCAGTGGCTGTCGGATCGTCAGCGACCCGGTGGCGGTGGCGAGGCCAGCCAAAGCTAAGAAACAAACATTCGACCAATCCGCTGGAAAGTAATTGAATCCCACACATACACCATGTGTCATGAGATGCTCTGCTTACAGAGGAATTCGCATCACCAGGCCGCTGACCATGCTGGATGGTCACGCTATGGCCATAGAGCCGGGAAGTCCACCCTATGATGGGCAGGCGCTCTACGAAACATGTCTGGAAATTCTCACTACGCAAACTTGACGGTCATCTGGAGAAACAGGATCTTCTGAGGGGCCTGCCAGCATTTTGCATGGCGTGTCATAAGAACAATAGCTACTGGGTTTGTTCAGAGCCCGGTGAATCATGTATCCCCTGGCAAGCTGTGGATGCTGTGGGAGACTATCCTGCCCTTGAGCGCTCAATTTCCATAACAGCTTGTTGAGAGCCATTTATCCTCCCAAATTATCACTGTGGACATCAGATCATCTGCCAACTTCTGTACTGGCCGCTCTCATTTCAGTCGGGTTGTTTCCTTCCTCAGGGATACGAAGGCATACCACTCCTGTGGGGCCTTGTGCACATTGCCTGGTTGTAAGATTGCTTGTTCTTTAAGAGTAATACATGGCGACCAATGCTCCACTTTAAGGAGCTCTAATAGAGCAGTGCGCTTGTTCCCAACCATGGAGTATGCCACCCTGACAATCATGTCTGTGATCTGAGTGCAACAAGGTAACCACTCGGTCCATTTGTCATTGCAACTCCTGCCAGCCAGTCCTCTACCAGATCTTGGCAAACTTTGGCAGTGTTTGCAATCATGCGTTGTCTGTCCAGGGATGCATACGCAGTATCATGCCCAACTTTCTACAGGGGGGTTTACAGCATGCAGCAAATGAAAATCCTGGTAGCCAATAATGCAATAACAGGTCTAGGCTTTTAGAGTCAATGACGCACCACACCGTAACACACATGTGAACATGATGTTGCGGCATTTAGATCTACCAAATGCACCACCTCACAATGCTTCGGACGTGCAGTGATCAGCTCAATGCTGTCTCAACAATATGCCTTTGGACCTCTGTCCCAACCCAGGGAGATGACAAGAAAATGACAGGTAACGAGGAGTCAGACAATGTACACAACGTGTGGCATTGCATGATGATGTCTGTCTTATCTCGTTTGGAAAAGACACATCACCTTAAGCAGAAGTTCTATACATGCTAGCAAGCTTGATGTGCTGGGTCACAGACCATGCACACACAGGTGCACCTACACGTAAACCTAGGGAGGGCAATAGCAAACTTTCAGCTCAGGGCTTGTCAGTGTCTTATTCATTTGGTCGACCGCTTGCAACCGTACAGCGTGCTGGAGTGCAGAAGTGAGCTGCGCAAAAGCTGTTATCGCCATGTCTACCGCCGGGCGCGCACAACGCTGAGGGAGACGCTCGGCGGGGAAATTGCAAGAGGCAGGTCCAACGCCGCAGACAAGCAGTCTTCCTGCGTCCGCGCTAGGTGGCAGATGCCATCACCTGTCCTCAACGTTGCAACCACATCGGCTGCTGCCAAAGCTGCGGGTCCGTTTGCTGACTGCTGCACCAGCTTCATGACTTCTATGGTGCACTGCTCTGTCTGCTTGGCACATACCTGCATGAGAAGCACAGCATTGAAACCCGGCCGCATTCCACTGTGGAGAACATGCCTGGGAAAGGTATCTCAGTGTGAAGCCATGCTCCAAGGGGGAGACGCATCAAGATTTGTAGTGCACATGTTGGGATCTGTCTCAGGCAGGCGGTAGTAAGCACGAGTAGTAAACCGCATTCAATTCAATTGCCATGGCATGATCCCCCTTAGTCGTCATGCCCAGCGAAGGGTCCATTGTTTGACAGGAATAGAAGTGTCCAGGTCTGGCAGGCGCGATGCGCATCATTCACAAAGTCAGCTGACTTCCGCTTTAAGGGCAAGCATGCAATCCGGGCACACCTGCTAGAAGGGCAAGCAGGCGAACCACAGAAAGTCACAGGATCAGTAGTCGCAGACAAACTATAAACTAGAGTACCCCGGTACAAGCACATAATGCAGTTATCCAGATCGCTGGAAGTACGGTCCACTACATAGCAGCATGCTTACAGGCCATGGCCTGGATGTGACAAAACAACATACAGTGGCGCAGTGATGATACAATAGGCAGTGAACATACCTGAATGACTCTCCTCAAGTCCTTGGAGCAAGTGAGGGAGAGGTTCACGGCCTTGTGCTGAAGCATGAAGCTCAATTTGCCGCATGTGTCCTGAAGCGATCGTTCGCACTCATCCTCGGCCTTATCAGCCAGATACAAGAGCTTGCCAGTAGCGCACATCATCCATTCATGGAGGACACTGCTCAGAGATTGCCTGCCAGTGCCCAGTGACCCACTGTTCCTGCACAGGCGCGGAGCATCAACATGTAGCACACTCATCGGCGCAAGCGCATTGGAACACTTCATTCATCGCTACGGAGCAGAAGTTTCCCGAAATAGCAAGTGGTGCCTTGTAGTTGCAACACGGACACAGCATGCTGAATGCCATGCAAGTTATGTGAGGGCATCACGAGGTTGGCCTTTGTCGTCTCAGCTGCATAAACGACTACGTAAAGAAAGCACAGCATCAGTCATTGCATTCGTTGTGAGATGACCATGCCATGTGTGCATAACAAACATCTGCACCGAGTCACCTCAGAGGGCGTTTCTGGCAGATCAGCCTCTCTGACTTATCAGTGAACCTAACAATAGGATGCTGACGTGAGAAAATTGCATGGTTGGAAGAGGGAGAACGCACAGGTATGATAAGCTAACGGAGCAAGTAGCAGCTGCCTGGCTCCAGACGCAACCCGACAGTCGCTGCACTCCGGCGATGGGCATCGGGAAACCCTCTAAGCTCTTCTTGCGGTCAGCAACGCTTAGGCTGCTACTTGAGAGCCGCCGTGAAAAGTATGAGCCAACGTCATACGAATAGCCAGGTGCCAACGCTCCATATCCGTACGGCCCATAGGTGGGAACCGTGTACTCACCGTATGAGTAAGACCCATAATTGCCGTCGACACTGGGGCCATAGCTTGGAGCTTCATAGCTGCCATACGAGTAACCTGCTCCAGATGCTCCATACCCATAGACCCCCGTCGAAGGAGGACTGGCTCCGTAGTACAGGCCAGCTGCTGGGCCATAACCGCCGTATAAGGCAGTGATTGTGCTTCCCAAATCCAGCAGTTTTCGGCCGTACCCATAGCCAGGAGTCGCGTAGCTGCCGTATGAGTAGCCTGGTGATGATGTGCCATACTCGTAGGACCCAGGAGCGGTATAGCTAGGCACTGCGTAGTTGCCGTATGAATAGCCTGGTGATGCGACCCCGTACCCGTAGACCCCAGTAGACGGAGGAGCGGATCCATAGTAGACACCAACTGCTGGGCCATAACCGCCGTACAAAGCCGCAAATGCACTTCCAGTATCCAGCAACTTCCGGCCGTAGCTGGAAAGCGAGTAGGTGCCATATGAGTAGCCTGGTGATGATACCCCATACCCATATACTCCTGGACCTTCGTAGCTGCCATATGAGTAGCCTGGTGATGTGACCCCGTACCCGTAGACGCCAGTGGGTGGAGGTGTGGATCCGTAATACACACCAGCTGCCGAGCCGTAGCCGCCGTACAAAGCCGCAAATGCACTCCCAGCATCCAACAGTTTCCGGCCGTAGCTGGGTAGCGCGTAGCTGCCGTATGAATAGCCTGGTGATGATGCCCCATACCCATATACTCCTGGACCTGCGTAGTTGCCGTATGAGTAGCCTGGTGATGATGCTCCATACCCATATACTCCCGGACCTGCGTAGCTGCCATATGAGTAGCCTGGTGATGCGACCCCGTACCCGTAGACGCCAGTGGACGGAGAGGTGGATCCGTAATACACACCAACTGCCGGGCCATAGCCGCCGTACAGAGCTGCAAACGCACTTCCAGCATCCAGTAGCTTCCGGCCATAGCTGGGTGGCGAGTAGCTACCATATGAGTATCCTGGTGACGATGCTCCATAGCCATATGCTGCTGGACCTGCATAGCTGCCGTATGAGTAGCTTGGTGATGGGACCCCATACCCGTAGATGCCAGTGGATGGAGGGGTGGATCCGTAATAGATGCCAGCTGCCGAGCCATAACCGCCGTACAGAGCCGCAAACGCACTTCCAGCATCCAACAGCTTCCGGCCGTAGCTGGGAAGTGCGTAGCTGCCATATGAGTAGCCTGGTGATGATGCCCCATACCCATATACTCCCGGACCTGCGTAGCTGCCATATGAGTAGCCTGGCGATGCGACCCCATACCCGTAGACGCCAGTGGATGGAGGGGTGGATCCGTAATAAACACCAACTGCTGGGCCATAGCCGCCATACAAAGCTGCAAACGCACTTCCAGCATCCAGTAGCTTCCGGCCATAGCTGGGTAGCGAGTAGCTACCATATGAGTATCCTGGTGACGATGCTCCATAGCCATATGCTGCTGGACCTGCATAGCTGCCGTATGAGTAGCTTGGTGATGGGACCCCATACCCGTAGATGCCAGTGGATGGAGGGGTGGATCCGTAATGGATGCCAGCTGCCGAGCCATAACCGCCGTACAGAGCCGCAAACGCACTTCCAGCATCCAACAGCTTCCGGCCGTAGCTGGGAAGTGCGTAGCTGCCATATGAGTAGCCTGGGGATGATGCCCCATACCCATATGCCGCGGGACGTGCGTAGCTGCCGTATGAGTAGCTTGGTGATGCGACCCCGTACCCGTAGGTCCCAGGAGCTGTGTAGCTACCATACACATAGCCTGGAGTTGTTTCCACGTACCCGTAAACCCCAGCAGGCAGAGGGGAGGCTCCATAGTACAGGCCAGCTGCCTGGCCATAGCCGCCATACAAGGCAGTGAATGTGCTTCCGGCATCCAGCAGTTTTCGGCCATAGCCGTAGCTGGGAAGCGCGTAATCACCATATCCGTAGCCTGATGAAGGTGTCTCGTAAGCGCCGTAGCTGGAAAGTGCATAGTCCCCATATCCGTAGCCAGATGATGGTGTTTCGTAACCGTCGTAGCTGGGAAGTGCATAGTCACCATATCCGTAGCCAGATGGTCGTGTCTCGTAACCGCCGTAGCTGGGAAGCTCATAGTCACCATATCCATAGCCAAATGATGGTGCCTCATAAACACCGTAGCTGGGCATTGTATAGTCACCATATCCATAGTCGGGAACTTGCGTCCCGTACACGCCATACGCACCATAGCCGTACACAGCATAGGCACCGTACTGGCCAGCATCCTGCAAAGTTCATTAGCGAGAGGTTTCCGTGTCTCCTATAGTTGTGGCTGTTCACTATGCTGGATCTTTCACAAGACAGACGCGTGTCCCATTACATCTACACGGATAGCCGCGAGGTGCATGTGGAGATATTGTGCCAACAGAGGACAAAAGTCGCACACTGCAGTGAGCTGATCATTCATTCAAAAGCAATTTGAGCCCTGCATGGGAACTGGACTCCATTTACTGCATGACCGCTCTTTAGCGATTTCTTTAAATTTGTGAATATTGAAGCTCGACATAGCCATCATAGGCCACTGTGCAGCCGTGTAGGTGCGGCAGGGCTGGATGCGTGTGATGGTCAAGCAACTCTATGGAAGTGGCTTAGATGCAGTGCAACATGCATCCGTCTGCCAGTACAAAGTTTCCTTGCATTCAGCTCCCAAGGTAGCGCTCCTGATGATGATGATGTATGTTCTTACAACACTACTGCATCCACATGGACATTGGCAACTCCAAGAACTACATGGGATTCAGTGCTATCTGACAGGAACATAGATGGACACAGATTATGCCTTTGTTGACATACACTTTGTGTGGCATCGCACTAGGGCATTGATAGGCGGGAAGGTCCTGGTCAGATAACTAATGTTGACCGGTTCGGGGTACCGCACACACATTGGTATGAGACCGTATGTCGCAGTTTCCTGAACCTGTCCACAATGAGCATGGGTGTACCTGCCGCTTGTGCCCGTGCATATATATGTGCTTCGGCCTCGGTCATCAATCCGCAACGGCACCTACCATTATCGCTGCTCGCCATCAGTGAGGTGGACAGTCCGATCCAATGTCCTAGGACGGCTGTTCCTATTGTGATACAGTTCTTCCATGAACAATGCATCGAACACAGTGCCAGTGTACATCCATCATACCAGCACGGTTGTTACGTGTGAATGACGTCTGGAAAGCGCACCACTGATTGGCCCGGGAGTGGCCGGCATTGGGCATACCAGCTATCAAGTTCGATGCACTCGCTCCCACCACAGCATCCTGGAACCTCGTTTACGGTGCACTTTTCCCATAGGGAGATGCACTGGGTCTGCATGCAGCATGGGATCAGAAAGGGTTGTCTGTGTTGGTGGCTAAGATGTGCACTGGCACGACGACTGTTTCGCTGCAGCCAGGCGATGACGACATCTTTGCAACACAACCACATCTACATGGTCCCTGGCAACATGTACATGACACGAAAGGACGATTGCCTGGAATTTCATATGTGCCGACATAGTGCGCGCCATGCCGCATTCAGCAGGCTAGCACCATGCATCCTTCTTGGGAGGTGTCTACGGCATAAGAATGCATCAGCATTTGGAAAGCCAACTTATCCTTTTCCCTCGAAGAATCATTCAGCAAACATTGGAACAGCCAGGCGAAAACTTCGCCTGAGCCTATGTTGACTTTTGGGACCCCACCCTGCATCGCCTTCTAAACTTCCTTTCTCACTTCCTTTGCATCATTGATTTGGAAGCAGCATTCGTTTGATGACAAATTTTGCGGAGCACTGCTTGTGGACAGACTTTTCATGACAAGCCCCAAACGGTATGAGCCCTCCTCATTTGAACATCCGCACCTCTTGCGTTCCGCTGTCGGGCGGCGATAATGGACTTGGAAAGCTGCCAGCAAGAACTCCAGCCAAATCGGCGCGTACTACAACATTGTTCAGCGCCAAGCCTGCCAGGGTGGCCAGGCAGAGCACTGACATTATTTGGGTGTGCATCGCTGTCTGCCGTCCAGCTTCGCTTATTCAGAGGGGTGGGCGGAGGCGCCGCCTGCCTGCACCAACGCATGATGCGATGAATTGCTAACCAACAGATGGTGGTGCAGTGTTTAGTGAAATCACGTTGAAGGCTGCGCCACATAATGCACGGTGTAACTCACAGGTACTGCAGCCTCTTTGGACATTGCAGGTAGGCACCTTGCAATTACTGAAAGCAGCTAGGAGTCTGCAGACCCAGTATGTATGCGGAGTCTGCAGGCTCTGGGCCCATGTCAACATGGTGCATCAGTTCCAGCACCTTTGCAAACCACGAGCGATTATGATGTCGAAGCCAGATCAAATGAGGCCTAATCATCAAGTGAAAATGTTTCTGTATTTACATGCGCCAAATGAAAACGAAACCCTCTTCCCTTATAGCGTCGTGGTTACCACGTGCAACTTGGAGTTGCCGATGCCCATGTGAATGCGTAACAATGCAGCCTCAAATTTGAGGCTGCATTATGATGCAAAATGGATGACAGAGACATGAGCTGCAACAGTGACAGAGCACAGCGTCTTAGGCCTCAGCATGGCCTTCAGAGAGCCAGTTCTTCATTCCCTGCAGCTTTGGAACTTTATTTCGAAACTTGCAGTTTGCCATACTGCATGCTAAACATAAGTCGGACGCATTGAGCACAACATGTGATCCAGTGTGTTGATCTGTTGTGACAAACGTACTGTGGGACACCTGCGTGTTTGGGTGCTTTCATCGATGAGTTTTGGGATCGTTCGTTTTGCGGAGTGTATTGAGGGGTGTGTGGTTAGATACGCATGGTTTGTCTAGGTGCCTTCCACAGACAGACGTTAGCCAGCAATAGTGCCCCACCGGCCCCAGCCTTGTTTTTTTTCCTTCGTGTACCCTCACTTTGACATTCGTCTAGTGAAGGCAAGCAAGCGTCTAATGTCGTACCAGCAGTTGAAACTGCAGATAACAGACTTGATTGTGAAATTAGCTGGATTCCATTGCAATTGTGTGTTCGTTCGGTACCAATGGCAGGACTGTTGTGGGGTATGCTTACATGGCTGTATGTCTGATCTCAAGCACCCAGACTGAGTCCAGTACAGCACATGTCCTGATCACGTCGATACACATGGAATCCTATTGGTCACTGCATAAAACACCAGAGTTGCTGACTTCTTTGGCCAATAATACCCCTTTATAATACGTGGATTCCACTCAGCCGTTTATCATGGTTGCATTGTTTAGTACAAGGTCAAGTGGTGACAGACAGGATGTCCACACCATGGAGGATGCCGTTTTGCGTGCAAGTGTGGGAGATTCTGCAGATGCGATGTGTATACTAGTTTCTAAAACTCAAATAAAAAGTGGACGAGATGGAAGAGTGGAAGAAATTTTTTTTTAACTCAAATGAAGAGTGGACGACAAATTTTGCCTTGCTGTTGTCCATCATCGTTTCCGGTAGTCTGTGGTTGCTCTGCGACAAACACCGCGACGAGTGTCGAGCTTGAACACTTCCCCGGCTCCTGCTCATGACATTGTAATCCAGAGACTCTTGCACTCATAGATTGCTGGAGTTTGTGACTCCCTGTTTAGGTTCGTCTTCGCTTTCTGGGTGTATGACACATTCATGAGTATACAAATGGCTCACGCGCTCCAAAAACGGCAGCGCAGGTAACGACAAGTCAAGGGCATCGTTAGAAGTACGTTGGATGTTCAACTCAAGCACAACTACGTCATATACAAAAATATGGAGCACCTTGCCTGCGCGCGTGCGAATTCACTCGGAAGATGAAAGCTGTTGCGACCCTGTACCCTTGAACAACTAACCAAACTGAGCCAAAAACGTCGAAGTTACAGTAAATCGGTGTAAACTGCTGCTTTATGGTTTCTCATCTACTACAGATCATCATGTCGAGGGAAGAACACCAGGTGTTGATGGCAGGGGACAACTGGGCACCCCTAGCCACTTTCTGCGCCCCTGGCCACTCCGTGCGTGAATAACATAGTGACTATTAGACATGTATTTTGATGCGAAGATAATCATTCAATTATTTGTATTGTGTTGCGTAGATCATTTATCTATTCGTAAGATCAAATATGCCAAGCATGGCATGCAGCAGCTGCGCATCCTACCTTGAGTGAACGCCCACGGCACTTGTTCCACTCCGTAGGTTCGAAAGAGTTGCAACCAACCACGATTACGAGAACGAAAATTTTATATATGGAATGATCCAGGCAGTCAGCTACAGTCTGGAAGCTCATATTCTGGCATACTTCTACAGCAGTCACATTTGCAGCACAAGCAGGGATCGACACCAAAGCAACTCCTCACAACGTATTGGGGTCTGATCACAGCCACACATCAGGTGACAGAATAACAATACCTCTGTAAACTTCTTCTCTGTTTCTACACCTTGCTATTATGGTGCCTACGTCGTCAGTGCAGGAGGGGACACGTCGAACGCAGACAATGGAACATGCGGTTTCGCTCATCACGTTGTCATGAACCGGACTTGCATCAAACGCTATTATCATGCTGAGAGTTTTCTTACGAGATTTGTGCTGTGCAATACCGGTTGCAACGTACCTGCACCTGTCAGTAGCTTCTAGACTGGATTTGCTGCAGACGTGCGCGCAGAGGAGACTTGCCTAGTTAGCGTAAGACTCTGTTGTGCTAGACTACAAGTACTTGTCATACACGATAAATCATATCATGGTGTTAGCCCTCTGTCAACGTTAATATATGTTTGTATGTGCGCTAAGAGCTGGGGAGTTTGGCATTTGAATGACATTTTGAATTGCACGTGACCGTGCTCGAGGGCAGCGAGCACATGCAAGTCACTTGCCCAGTCACTTGGCAATTAAATTGTGGCAAAAGCATGCAGCCCAGGAAGCACGTTCGGTGCTTTGCGGATGAACATTGGCGATGTAATCATCAGATGTCCTGGCCTGCTGATGAGTATCAAGTTGTGAAGTAGCGGTGAGTGTTTTTCAGGTCTCTACGTCTCACCCGTAGTGTGGAGTACAGCAACGGCATTGTCAAGTTTAAAGGACGAGTCAACAATAATCTTTGAGACGAGGGAAGCGAGTGCTCACCCGACCAGCAAGTCACTCGTGCCTGTCACATGACGCCGTCATGATGACGGGCTT
>NW_028323517.1:0-43137 GCF_984573655.1 Nuphar pumila | reverse complement strand
CTGCATCGAGTTTAAAGCTGTGCATCCACAAGGGCATGGAATATTTGTTGCATAAAAGCGCCTTTTACCTTTAGTGATGGCGATCGTGTTCGCGGAAAAGCCTGCAGCGGCCAGGTCATGCAAAGGCCTTTCCTGTCCCGCCAGGGCGCTTGGACGGCCACCTCTGGTCAGCAAGCCGGAGCTATCACTTGCTAGAACGACTGTGGTGTGCGCAGCAGTTTCCGAACCCGCGGACCCACCGTCCGTGAGTCGCAGAGATACACTCCAAGTACGCACACCTCGTCGAGCAATTTGAATCGAAGCGGATTAACGACAATCCGCAGTCGCCCAACCAACCTGAGCTACAATCGCACGTGAAAGACGTTTCGCTTTTGTTTTGCGTCCAGGGCGGCACTTCGCATGCAAAAACGGAAGTGTGAAGCTTCTTGACGAGCACACGTGTGCCCCTGGTTCAGCAGATGCCATGGCTTCAATCAACGTGCGCATCGGCACGGTCAAGTCCGTCCAACACCGCATCAGCCTGTTCACAGGGTCCACCACTGCAGCATCAATGCACCAAATGGCACTTTCACGCACAAGATGCAAGCATCTAAAGTGTCTCAGAATGGGGTAGGCCAAGCCATGTTTGAGTCCTTCCATACGCGAAGCCCATTCACAGCTGAAGAAGGCTATGCTCGGCCGAAGTGTTCAATGTACAACTACAGACGCTGTTCATGTTCGTGCCAGCACCGATCATGCAAGGACGACTCTTCACGCATCATTACATACTTTCCACATACAGTTGAGCGCAGGACAGGACCTTGTGTCCGAGTTTCTTGAGTATCGAGCTGTGTCAGTACCATGTTTTTCTTTTAAAACACCACCGCAAATGCTGCAATGCAACTGCGCTGCTGGCCAGTGATTCGCCAGAATGGGAATTGAGCACCATTGACCCCCCTCAAAGTCATGCATTTTCAGGCATCGCGAACAGCAAATCACCGGGTCTGTTGAAAACCTCAGTGTTTTTGCCGTCTTGGTAGGCCTTGTGAACGCGACGCAGTGATCCACTAGAACAGGTGGCAACAGCCCATCTCACTCATGATGATGATGATGGTGTATTTGTTTCGAATGTGTTGATGTGGTTGTTTTCGGCCTAAGCCGTAGCTCTTGCTCTTTCTCTGTGTGATGTAATGATGGTGTATTGCCACTTGCTTGTTCCGACCGCTGACGTTCAATGGGCTGTATCACTTCGAATGTGCTGTCTGTGTTACTTGTTGACTATTTCCTGCCATTGTCTATGTGATGTAATGATGTTGTATTGTTTTACAACACCACCGCATCCACGTGGACATGGGCAGCTCCAAGAACTACTTGGGATTCAGTGCTACCGTTACTCTTGTCCCCAAGTTTTGGGCCGCATATCACACAGTCTGTTTGCGTGCAGGCCTTGTCATGCATTGCCACTAGCTCTGCTGTTACTCTCGCTGTGCCCAGTGCTGCTCTGGCAGGGGACTGGTACCAGGTGCCGTTGGCGCCTCATCCGCGCACGATCGTGATCACTGGCGCCAATTCCGGCATCGGATTCGCAGCTGCTGAGAAGCTTGCCAGAGCCGGGCATGACGTGCACCTTGTTTGCCGCAAGCTCAAACGCGCGGTCAAAGCTTGTGCGACCATCAAGGTGCGTCCAGATTTCTTCAGATCTAGTACCGATTCCTTCAGAGAGAGATGGAAATAGCTCTGGTAGAGAGGGCAGCGACATCGAGCGATGTTGCAAGCGGCGAACCAGCGCTGACATCAAGCCTTGCTGGTACAGCTGCCACGTACAGCTGCCATGCCTGCAATTGCCTGCTTGCCATCATGCGGGCGAACGTCGCTCGGCACCGTCTAATAATTGCGCAGGGACTTAGCGTCTGCAAAGAAAGGATCTGAAGCTGCCGAATCTGCCTACCCGACTTTGACTCCCCTGGTGCTGTAAAGATATCAACATATCCTTGCAGGACTGCGACTTATGTCTGGGATAGGATTATTCTCAAGGTGCTGGAGCTCTGTGTAAATCAGGACTCACCTCTGCGCAGCTGCAAAGGGGGGCTCTTCAGTGTTTCACCAAAGCTTGTCATTTCTTAGTCCAGGTGCCTGAAATTGCATGAATGCTTGGGACAAAGAAGCGGTTGAAACCCAGTCTGGCGAAGCACTGGTCAGCATGCTGTGAAAATTCTCACAGACTGTTCTTAAAATCATCAGAATTCGTCCTGGGAGTGCTTCAAAGCTGAACATTGAGACCACCGGTCATAGTGGTTGCGTGCTTCATTCACAAGATAAGGACGCAATATTGTACAACCACCGTGGAGGGGGTCAGCGTGTCACGTAGCGATGCATGCTCTCAGCTTGCCGCTCCTAAACGCGTGTTGCCAGCTACGCCGACAGTCAAAACAGCTCGTGCAGAAGCTTCAACTTGGGCCGATCAAGCCATACCTGTCTGGCACATGCAGAGGAGGGAGATTGATTTATGTGATGTGCTACAAGGCCTCGACCGCAACGCGATCTCAGCTCTCTTCGTTCGGCTTGGTTGGACTATGCCTGTGACTACGTGTGCCTGTGAGCTCGTCTTTTGAACACATCTGACTGTGTTCATTCTGAACGAATTTCTGTTATGCTACAACAATACGACATACAGCGATACGAAACCCTCGCCGTTCAAACACCGGCGTATCATTACGTATCAACACAGGTCGGTCTGGCCTCAAGGCGGTGGGGGGTGGGGGGGCGCAGCGACCCCGCCAGTGTTTTGTCCCACCAACGTGGTCTCAGCTCGCGCAGTAGTCTTTCGATTACTTGTTTAACCTTGATTTGCTATCTATATGCTATCATTGCTCCCGATGTATTTCCTTTTGATCTTATGTGTCCAATTTCTCAGGCGGACGGAGAACCAGCAGGCAAGGTGACGGCGCATGAGTGCGACCTCGCAAGCCTTGCGAGCATTCGAGCGTTTGGAAAGCGATGGGCCGAGAGCGGCGTCCCAATCGACGTGCTCTGCTTGAACGCGGGAGCTCAGTTCACTGGAGCCAAGGAGCCCCCTCGCACCGCGGATGGTTTTGAGATGTCGGTCGGAGTGAACCACCTCGGCCACTTTCTGCTCGCAAACCTCCTCCTCCCATTCGTCGAGGCCAGCCCGGGGCCCGAGGCCCCCCGCATCGTCATCACCGCGTCCGAGGTGTGCTGCGCCTTCTGTCCTCCGCCCGCCCCCTCCACCCGCCCGAATCACAGTGATTCAACTGATTGATCACTTGAAACCAATTTTGTGTGATCCCAGTACAAAACGCTTCGATGACAGATTGTATTGGCCTGTCAGTTGGCTGCCTTATGGTTGTGAGTCATGGCGACAGCAGCATTGTTGCACTGTGAGGGAACATTCTCACTATGTTGTTTGGCCAATTTTGCTGTGAATAGTCCGGACTGTGTTGAAAAGACAAACCTTGAACCAGCCGCGGTGCATGCGCGAGTCTCGCATAGCAATTTCACCAGACTGGAGCATGTAGACATGCCACCTCAGATTCCCCAGAAGGTCCTACCTTCTGGGGTTTCTCAAACTCCACTGCACTGTGCGTAAACCACTGTTTGGAGCTGAAGATTCTATGTAGGGGTGACAGGATCAATAGCATGTTGGCACATTGCCCGCCCAAGCTCAAAACTTCCAACCTGCCACCATCGAACGAGGCAGCTCGCTTATCCATTGATACCTCAGGTGATGTGGTAGCACTGATTCCCAAGTAACACTCGAGTTTGACTGTCCATCTGGGTGCGGTGGTGTCGTAAGAAGGTGTACACATCGTCATTACATCACATGGACAACGGCAGGAAGTAGTCAAAGAGCAACCAAGTATACTTACACATTTTACTTACACACCAAGTATACATACATACTCGAAACAGAGCAGCTCATCAAATGTCTGCGGTTGGAGCAGATACATCATCACCATCAGGTAAGCGCGGGTCGACAGCAACCAAGCAATAACGTCCGGATGGTATCATCACTGACTTCATTTCCACAATTCGCTTTACTGGCTCACACAGTCACCAGCACTTGGAACTTGGTGTCCGCATGGATGCGGTAGGTGCGGAAGGGCTGCCCAACAGCAATCTCAGTGCGCGTTTCATGGCGAGCCTTCGCTCTCCTAGGGTGAGATGTATGCAGCAAATGCTTCACCCATCCCTTTATTGCATTCAGCCTAGTTGACTGCCCTTGCTCATCCCTGAGAAAGCGCCGGGTGGCACGAAAGGCGCGGTTGATGGCGTGATCCGTAATTTATCGAGATATGCATTCAAGGAAGGCGAAAGGTCCTCGTCGAGGGACCTTGCATTCAAATAACCAAATCGATGACGACCTGGCGTACCGTAGTAAATTAGACCGATGGACGGTCACAGTCACACCTGGGAAAAAATAGTCCACTTTTCTATAAGGTTTAATGCCGTCACACGTCACAAATACAAATTTTCGTCCAACCAGTTAAACAAAAAAGAAATTCACCCTGTCACGCTGTCACGCTCGAAAATTTTCCCAAGGCCTACGGTCGGCCCGTAACCTGCCAGAACCCTGAGCCTCAGCGACTGTACCTTGACGTATTCCTAGATCACAACGGTGCCAATTGGGGTACCCCGCATGAGGTACACCTCCAGGCGTATACACGACACTCGCAAAGTTCAAGTCACTGTTTTCTTTCATCATGGTGAAATCTCGCGTTCCACCCGACCCATCTGAGGTTGGCCTCAGGCAGAGTAGCTTATCTTTCAAGAAGGTCAGCGAGCTGACAGACGATGAAAGAACTGAGAGAGAATTCAATACCGCTGTTCGTATTGCCCAAGCAGAATTGGCAGCTGCGCAGAGGAAGGCTGCACAGCCCGTGCCAGTACCTGTCCCTGTTGCACTCAGCGAAGCTCAAACGTACGACATAGGACATAGGATATTGCATTGCCTGGTATTGCAATTGCATCGGTGGGTACCTTTTTGCATGTGCATCATGAGGTGAATGGTTGCTGAAGACGTTTTTGCGTTGTGTGCAATGTACCTTGCTGCTTGTGTCCCATGATTGGTTCGTGGTGCTGCTGTGAATGCCTGCTGGTAGCCACACGTTCTGGGCATCAATACCCAAAAAAAAAACTCGCCTGCGGCACTCGTCCAAGAAGATGGGGAAATAAGGAATGTGACATTGTCACGTTTCTGAAATAGTCCAAACAGTTGGAACAATAAGAAATGTAAAATGTCATGTCACAGCAGTTTCGTCCATCGGTCTAATTTACTACGGTAGGTCTCGATTGATTTTGTTTCTTTTCATCCAAGGAATCCTTGATGAGCTTACTGCCACTTTGTGTAAATGAATGTACCACTTGTATAGGTGCATGATCCGGCTTCCCCCGGGGGGGCGGTCGGAGCCGGAGCAACTCTCGGAAGCCTCAAAGGGCTGAGTCAGGGGCCGAATTTCACGATGGTGACTGCGCCCACGGACCCTTACGATGCCGAGAAAGCGTACAAGGATAGCAAGCTTTGCAACGTGCTCTTCGCGGCCGAGCTTTCCCGCCGCCTTGCCGCCACAAGCAGCCTCGTCAAAGTCAACGCCTTTGGGCCTGGCCTCATCACGAGGTCAAACTTCTTCCAGGGCCAGAACCCGCTGTTCGTCGCCGTGTTTGACTTTGCCACGAACGAGGTGTTCAAAGTCGCCGAAACTGTCGAGGGAGGCGGGGGTTGCTTGGCGTTCATGGCAGTCGACCCCTCCCTCGAGGGCGTTGGGGGCGTCTATTTTAACAACGGATTGGATGGGCCTGTGTTCTTTGGGGGACATGCTTTCAAACCGATTGAAGTATCGGTGGAGGCCAGGAATGCAGACGAAGCTGCCTTGCTTTGGAAATACAGCACACAGCTTGTTGGCTTGAATGCATAGGTGCAAACCCCAAGTGTAATTCGTGAGACGCAGCTCGCATCGTCGTGTGGTATATGATTTGGGTATGGGACATTGCATAGCAACGTGACTGGTTCTTGTGACTGGAAGTTGTTGCTTACTGCCACAAGCAATTGTGAAGTGTACACACACAACGGGGGACCGGCTTGTCGCATTTCTGCCCGACATGCTTTGAAATTGTCCAGGCGTTTGTGTGTTACAACGAAGAGGGAAAGCAAAGCAGAAATAAACTGCAGACAAGGACGACTCAATTCAAGAACACACGAAATTGTCTAGGCGTTTGTGCTTGTAGTGTTCCAAGGGTGCAGCACGTGGCAATGCTGAATGCAGCGTCACTTTCTGAGTCCATCAAGACTGGTTCTCTGGCCATTGGCTCGAGCGGAGATTGCAAGTAAGGTTTTAGTGGACATGAGATATCAACACATCTTGCAGCGACTCGATAGCATTCCACACTGAAGCCAAGCAAGCAAGCACAGAAAGGGAGCGCAAATCAGGCAAGGCCTTGAACGTTCATTTACAACTCCTGTACTAATTGTGCAGAGCACGTCTGCGTTCGATATTTGTTGTACACAAATATCGAACGCAGACGTGCTTGTAACACATCATGTTGTACACAAATTATTGCAGTCGCTCCTCAGCTATGCCGGCGGGCTGTACGCCGGCATGTGCTATGTACCATGGACTGGGTGGCAAGCTAAGAAAGCGTTATCTACCATTTCCGAAAACCACAGTGGCATGCACAACATGCGGTAAATTCTATACATGGATAAAGAATACTCACATGTATACAGGTAGCAAGGCAGACACAGCGTGTAGTAACCTCAGTACTCTACATCCCATGTGACAAGACTGCGATGGCGTGCATCACACAGTTCACAACAAACACACATGTCTCGTGAACTAGGGCAGAACTGGATTATCAGCGCCTCACTACCTTTTCGATGGTCATGCTTCGCAGCGCGCACACTGATAAATAAGACAAATAAAAATTTGATCAATCGATCAAATGCTTTCGGGTTATGGCAAGTCCTTATCGCGCTGATGACTAGGCAACTTAACCCCCGGAGGAATCAGCTCAAATATACATTCAAATACAGGTGTGCTCGAGCGGTCGGCAAGCACAATGGCTCTGCAAATGCATGTGCTTAAAAAATAACACAACTCTTTGGAGCTCGTTGGAGATGCGAATCCGACTTGAAGCAATGCTGATGTGCACGACTGACTTTGCACGGCAGTGGCAACAAGCAAGGACCCCTGAATAGCTTGGAAGTGCGATATATACTATAAAATGTCATGCCATTCGCAGTGACGAATGGCATGACAGTTCAGCAGCGGACATGGCTCAAAGGGCTTGAAGTTTCCTGATTCCAAGCTGAATGGGCACAAAGCATGGAATATCACGGAACTGCATGGCATGCATGCTCTAGGGCGCAACGATGGCCAAACGCTGTTCATGTTGCACGCAGTGGCATGGCTAAGCTGCACATATACGCTGATGCTACACAGCTGCTGGTTTGAGAATCCAGGGGAGTGCATGGCACAAACTCACAGAATTTGGGGGCTGACAGGAACAATCGATACAGATGTAGGGTTCAGCAAGCCGCTGGAATAAAAAACCCTCTGCACGAATGTCAAAAGCTGACACGAGCACATGACAAAGACAATTTGGCAGGGGCCCAGGCGACACGGCTCAGCGTGGCGACTACAACCACATTTTGTTAGCGCAGCTCCCAAGGCGACTGAACTTCGATCGCCGGGCCACACAATAAGAATGGTGAAACTCAAAAAATGCACAAGTTTCTCAGGCAATCGAGATGATCAAACACTCGGCTCGATGGCAGCAGTGAGCATCGCAGATCACAAACATAACGAACCAAACATCGGTGAAGAACCGGGCAGCCGGTGCAGTCAATTAGTCAGCAGTGAGTGCTGACGCACCCATAGATAGCCTCCTGACTCAGCACGTGTACTTTCGCACTGGGACACCGCACAAGTTGGTGCAGGCCTTGAACGCTGCGACTCTACACTGGCACTCACACGCTGGTGTCTTGCACCTCCTATCGCAAGCTTTTCTCCGCGTGAAGTTGCAGTCCTTCATACACTGCGTTTTGGGGTTGCCCTTGGGACCTGGTGCAGGAGCTGGCGGCTTGGGGCTAGGAACGGCGGGGGGGTTGGAGGTGGGGGGGTTGCCACCGTCGCAGGTCAGCCTCTTGTTCTGAATCAGGTACTGTATCCCTCCGGCAAAGGTGTGTAGCAACCGGCCTTTGGGTGAGCGCGTTGGGAGGAACTCGATGTCGGTCTCCCCGACCGGATAGGCTGCGGGTACGATGGTGAGTGGGCCTGAGCACATGTAGCTCTTGCCGAGCACGGTGGTGAGCGACTGGAGCATGCCTTTCAGCCTGTCCAAATGCTTGGGGCGGGTGGGGTCTGGGACAAGGGGCATGGTGCCGGGGGGGTTCAGGATTTTGCAGGGTTTGCCAAGAGAAGCAACAAACTTCAAGACCTGTAGCCGCTCGTTCAGTCCAAACTTCACACTGTACATGAGCGCCTCTGGTCGCGCCTCCATGACAACACCAGCAACCTGAGGGTGCATGATGGACTGCTTGATCTGATTTTGATACTTGCCGTCCTCACCCCATCCGCGTACCAGCAGGTGCACTTTCTGGAACCCTGCCTTTTGCAGGAAGTCGAGCTTGGCTACCGGCATGGTGCCAGATCCGTATGGCGATGACACATCCCAGATGAACATTTCAGCAGGGGGGCCAGCAGCGCCTCCGGACATGCCACCGTCGAAGCGGGAGTAGATGTAGTCATCGATGTTCTGGTAGTTGACGCTCTGAAGGTGGTTGCCCATCATAATGTCCCATGTCGTGATGAACATCTTCTTCTTGGCCTTGAAAAAGCGTATCAAGGCAACTCGTTCGTTCTCGGTGAGGGGGTCTTTGGGGTGGAGAGCACCAAGCGCCATGACACCGTCTGAGTTTGTTCTGGGCTCAGCCCATTGCTGTGCATCCCGTAGCATCAATCCTGGGAACTGGTTGGTGTTAATATAGACGTTGTAGCTCATCACTGCCGGAGCCAAGAGCAGCATGCAAGCTGCGTACGTGGCGAATCGGAGGATGGAGCATGTTTGCGTGCGGCCCATGATGGAAAACGTTGGGTCAGGGACGTGCTCGAATCTGCACATGGATGCGCTTGGTTAGTAGGCACGCGTAAAGAACGCCACGGGTTCCAAGGAGTGGGATGTGGTCGTATTCGACACCAATGCACTTAAGACTCAAGACATTTCGACGACCAAACTCGGCTTTCTTTAAGGGTAGTTCGACGATCAGAGTGTACTTTCTTTAATGAAAGACGACCAAAGTCGACGTTTCAACGAGTACACTGGTCAAAGCAGCATTGGATTTCCGTGGCTTCAAAGCGATCCTTGGCAACTTCAGTCAACAGAGGCTTGTCATGCAACACCTGCGATGTTTTGCTCTCCTCCTCGTAGAACAATGTCGTGTGTCGTGTTATACAATGAGGTAAACGACAATTTTGAACCTTAGCAAGTGTGCACACAACTTCAAGCCTCTGAATAATGCCGAATATTCGGGTGCTACGACTATGAATAAGCCACAATTACTGCCAGTGCCCATGTGCACGCTTGTCAGAAGCGACGAGACTTTATTGTATGTCCGTGATTGTGACCACATTCAAAAGCATGGACTGTTCAACAATGCAGTATATATGAAACACAGTTGAAATGAAACGGGGTAAGACAGCTTGTTTTGGCGCATGACGTAGTGCACAGGTACACTACAACACTGTGTGCCATCGCCGATGTTGGAATGGCCATGCCCTCTACCGCATTTCATTACAAGTAACATTAAGGACAGCATGGTATCATTTGAAGGACATTGATTGTACCACGTTGGTTTGGGCGGCACTGCGACAAACATGCGCCACTACTAACCTACCAATGTGCACAAACACGACATTTAGTCACTAGGGCACAGCGCCATACAAAAGATGTAAGGCACAAGAGCGAAAGCCGGAAAGCAACAATATGTACATCTAAGTTTTAACTTGTTTGTCATGAAGGAAAAGGGTGCATTGAACCAATGCGAGCAGATCAGCAACATTGTCTTTGTGCACAACTGGTGAGTAATTAGTTGGAAGGGCATGCCCTCTAAGAGGCTGCCTGTGTTTATCTCTACACACAATTGCTCCGCAGCAGCTTGAAATAGTTCAAAGATGTACTGCAATACTTTTTCACTTCGAGTGGGTACCGAGGCTAAAGCGAATGCTCGGAAATACGAAGGGTTGCGCTTTTAGTGTCGCGCGGCAGTACTACGCTGCCATCACCAACATAAATTCAAGCAAGACAGTAGCGCAGGTCAGTTCAATGAGAAGCATAGAAATGCACCTGGATTGTTTGCACGGTTTCCTGCAGGTTGCAGCCGTTCCACGAGCAATGGTGGCAGATAAGCGACCCCGCTGTTATGGTCGTGGCAGGCGTTCGAAGACAGAGGCTCGACACGTGCAGGAGACACAGCAAAGTAAGCTTGCAGCTTCAGATGTTCTACGTATGCGTTGATTTGCTCACATTGGGGGTTGCATTGGGGCAGACATGCAGAGCATGGCAATCGAGTACTGCAGGTTTGAATTTTGGTATCTGCAATGCTCGTTCCGAAAGGTCAAGTGCTTTGTAAAGAGATGCAGTGACCGGATGATTACCCCGGGGGAAGTCACTTGTTGTATAAGTATCGCGGGCACCAACAGCCGGCTGCGTGAGAATTATTACCTTTTGATTGACTGACGGTTTCCAAAGATAGTAAGTGATTTCCCGCCACCCAGTTTGAAATTTGTGCTGCAAACAAGATGACTAACGCAGAATGCATAACCTGTTTTTGAACATCGACATCGACATCGTTGGCAACGCAGTCCCGTACTCATGGGTACATTTTAATAAGATGCTCGCCTGATGTGTGCTTAGCATCATTCAAGCACTGCTCCGTTACAAAACGAACGATTTCTCTTGAGGTAGGGGTCACGGCGCGTCACTCCGCAGCTCTGTAGGCAAGTGTTCCAGTACATGCCTCAGCATGGCTTCTTGTAAGCATAGCATTTTCGGTACGAGCTTGATGTTACGGGTTGCTGTGACAAGTTGAGCGGTTTGCCCGAACGTGTGATTTTGCGGATCCATTTGTTGAAAAATGCATGAATTTGGGGACCAGAAATGGGGTCGGAGCCCATGATGACGAAGCTCTGTTCCAGTTTCTTGTCAACTCCTGTCGTAAGGTGAGCGCATTTCGTGTCTTGCCTGTCATGCGGTCCAGCACAAATTGAAAGCACCTCAGTCTTGCACGTTAACATTTGGGGCAAATAAGGGCGTAATGAACAAGGTCATAACACACTTGGCAAAGTACATAGAGTCTTCTGTACTTGGTTTCCAGGGAGGCCAGTGCTTCTCCAGGCACTTTGCTTTGCTTTTGTGGGTCTGTATACCTGAAAACTCATTGTAATAGTGCAGATATGGGGGTGAACCCCATTCTGGTGAGGCACTGAGGGAGGCGCTTTCATGCGCAGAAAGCTGTCATCAAGAGCGACGTTGTTCGAATGACGATGTGTACTTTTACAAATCCACCGCATCCACCACCGAGGCAATGCACCAATCACTTAACCTAGAACCAAGCCCTAGTACTTGTGACGCGGCTATGGTGGCTGGTGTGGTGTCTGTATCCATCATGTACACTGCCTGATTGTTCCATCTCAAGAACAGTCAGGCAGTGTACATAATGGCTCCAGACAGCACGCCAGCCACCTTAGTTGAGTCACGTCCGCCGAGAGTGCCGCACTGAAGTCGGAAACAAGAACAAAATCAAGCAGGAATCATGTCAAGCCCCCCCCCAATGCGACGTGAGCAGCGGCCGAATGAGCCTGCCCACAGGGCCTCACAACAAAAAGAAAAGAAGTACGCCAGCCCAAAGAAGACGGCGTTGACAACTTATAATCAGGCTATGCATGCAAGCGGGCAGTGGAGTCCGGGAAAAAAGAACGGGCGAGACAGCCTGGGCTGATCTCGCGCCTAAATGGAGGGACGCAGCATCCCCCGAAGGGCGATGCAACTACGGCGGCTTGCGGAAGGCCCGATTTATGAGATGGCCATCAAGTTCCCGACGCTGTACAACAAGGCCATGTGAAAGACAGCTAGAGCTGATCTCGCGCCTAAATGGAGGGATGCAGCATCCCCAAATGCGGGGTGAGACTCTGCAACTGTGCCCAGTACTTTTTTAGAATGGGATTTGACCCCTGTAATCTGCCCCAGATAATCATGCCTGAATGAATGTTCAGGACGGAAATGGCAGTCAAACCCCACTCTGGCCAAACTCTGGTGCTGGTCTCTGCTCTGGCTTGGAGAAAAGTTCACTTTCTCAGCTTCTTTTCTCCTAGGCCCCGTCCGCCTTTGTCGAGACCCCGTGCATTGCACTACTACCGCGGCCACCACATCAAGCAGGCGTTCCGTAAGCCTCCGCAGCTGCGTCCTCCTGTCGTGCATCCCTCCATTGAGGCGCGAGATGAGCTCTAGCTGTCGTGACAATGCCGTCTTCTATGTGCTGGCGCATTTCTTTCTTTTGACACCACCAATTCATTCACGTGGGCATGGATACTGGTGATTCATGATGATGTTTCGTTATTCAACATCACCGCATCCACAGGGTCATCGGCACCTCCAACAACTACTTGGGAATTGCGCTACCATCACTGTCACCTAAGGCAAGCGTACCCGGACCAGCCGGAGTTATCATAGCCTGACTTGACATGTCCTCTTCTTCGTCTTGCACCCTGCACGAAATGTGACATCATCACACTTCAAGAATGTCAGGGCCCCTCTTTGGTGCATCCAGCATTCGGTGCGAAAAGGACGGCCTGCCAACGGTGGCCAGTAATTCCCATGGCCATTGGGTAAATAAGTGAATCAATCGGGGATCACGCCAGGCCCCTGGCGCTGCAAGACGCGATGCCGGAAATGTACCCATGGGGCTCGGCCTCATGCCCAGGCCGAAAAAAAACACCCCTGCCACCATCGAGATCAAAGAAAGCAATCAATGGTGAACCAAAGCCATGTCTCCAAAGTCTCGTGCACTGCGCAGACAGCCACGTCTTTGGCTTCATGGCCCAGCGCTTGCGTCGGGGCATGAGGCCGAAGGACTACAGAAATGTGGCTACCGAAGGCAGCAATGCCCTCCGGAAACACAAACAGAAAAGGAAAAAGTTCACGAAAGCCCAAAGAAGGCGGCGTTGACAAGTTTTGATCGTGAGAATTTGACACCCAGAGCTGATCTCGCGCCTAAATGGAGGGATGACCACTCCAGCAGCACAATCCATCTCCTGTGGTTTCTCAGGTTTGGTTCTAGCGGAACGACTTGGCTTCCTGGAAGGAGACTTGAAGCAGTGATGGGGCGTGCAGAAGGAGGCTCTGGCTTTGACGATCAGCGATTCGCCAGAATGGGGCTGGAACCCCATATCCCCCCCCCAAAGTCATGCATTTTCAGGCACACGACCTGCAAATTTCAGAGTCTGGCGCAACGCTGCCGACGATGATGATGATGATGTATCTTTTCACAACGCTACCGCATCCACATGGACACTGGCAACTCCTAGAACTACTTGGGAATCAGTGTACCGTTACCATCACCTGAGGCAAGCGTGCCTGGACCAGCCTTACCATAGCGATTACGATGCCGCTACAAATCCGGCTTTCATGAAACTGAACACATGAAGCACATCTGCGCAAGAGGGGCGAGGCAGCCTATGGCTGATCTTGCGCCTAAGAGCAAGAACTAGACGACGCATTGCTGCGTGCCTGCCACCCATCCAGGCATCGACATGGCCAAGGTCACGGCCTCATGCCAGTCCGACTCTGCAGAATTCAAGCCTCATGCCAGTCCAACTCTGCAGAATTCAAGCCAAAACAAGATCAATTACGATTCACGCATTTAGGCGCGAGGTCAGCTTTGTCTCGCCCGTTGTCAACGCCGCCTTCTTTGGGCTGGCGCATCTCATTTCTTCTTCTTTTTCAAGGGGGGACTGTTCGCTCCTCAGCTACAGGGAGGCACCGGGCAGCCTTCTCCGGCTCTGTCTATGAAACGCGCCTTGATAACCGCTCATCGCAAGGGGGGATGGAAGCGCCAGGGATGTGGCAAGGGTTGAGAGGGGCTTGATAATGCACTTCTCATCAATCTGTGCGCCTTGCGATCATTCCTCAGCAATGCAGAAAGCACAAGCGTGACAGGGTCCAGTGTTTTCATGTGAGTGGGGTTCAGAGGTGAGGTGTGGCCTGCTGTGCAAAGGACATGCATTCATGAATGATGGACATGAATGTCTTTCTCTTCAGACATTCTTTTTCGATTTGCGCAGGCCAGACCTCACCACTTTTTGCACAGGCGCCTTTACCGAGGTGGCTGAGTGATAAACAGTTCGCTATACCCTCGAATGCGCGAACTGCATTGGATGCATTAGGCGCGTGTTGGGGGAAGAAGCGCCTGGCAGGTGATGTCAGATGATACATGTGCACGCGCTTGTGTGGCTGAACAAACACGGTGTGTACAAAGTGCCTGTAGGCAGTTGCAAGACTAGTCAATGATTTCAATGGCATTGCATGTGCAAGGGCGGTGTCTGGCCAAGTTGGACGCTTGTGCTTCACCTGTTTGCAAAGTTTCAGCGACATGCGTGGGTCCGTCATGACACCCTTGGTTTCACTTTGAGTGCTGATGTAGCGCACACAGCGTTGCAAAGGCTTGCAAATATCAAAGTGAAACCTGTTTCCCTTGCACAGCAGGGTCACTTTTAGAATTCTGAACTACGCGCGTTTTGGTTGAACCAAACTATAGTGGCGGGGTGGCAAGCCATTGTGCACATGTCATGGCCTTGCCCTCATCTGCAAGCCAAATTGCGCCATTTCTGGTGTTTCGTCAGCATTGAGGGCGGTATCGAAAACGTGCACAATGCCAATCATCAGTTTTCAACATGGGACATTCATGATGATGCAAAAGCTGCACGCATGGGCTGATGGATTGCGCTGTGCACACACAAGTCGCTGTTGATTCTCGGAGGTCGATATCGACAGCGTGCATCTCGACATGTCGAGTGTCAAAAATGTGCCCTCAGACTTTGGCGTCCGACTTTTCATAGAAGTGTTTTGAGGAGAACACGTCGTCAGTTTTGGATATGTGACAAAGTCCTGGAGAAGTTGAACCAACTGGCAAGAAGTCAAAACGAGCGCAGTCACGACAAGCATCACAGGGAAGCAAAAAGCCCATTGAAAGTAAAGAAGTGTGGTGGTCACCACAATGGCTACGATGTCTTGATTATCATGTCTTTGTTCTGATACCTGTGTTGGCGAGACGTCTGTGAATTTGAAGTGACACATACTCCATGTCCACCGCAGCATGTCTTCCACCGAGACCCTTGCTGTCAAAGACAAGTGCCGTGTCATAACTTCAACGGCATCTGGCATCTGCCTGTGCCCTCAGCTTTCAGGTGCAAGCATCGACACCGGCAGTGTCACTGCCTGTTTTAGCTAATGGGGCAGGTGGCGTTGCCGAGTGACTTGACTCGAGCCACAAAGCAAAGCTTGCCGCATGCAATACCAGGGCAACGCATGAGCGGAACATACAAAAAACCGGATTGATGTACTGAACGCGATACTTGACGGCTTGTTGCCGGCTGGTGAAGCCACGGAGACTTTCAGGATGTTGGTGATATCTCAAGAGACATCACTGGCAGCAGCTTTGTGCCATGTAACCGAGTGACGAACGGAACTTGCGCTTAGATTTTAATGATTTACTTTGATTGCGCATGAGTCGAGCCATATGAGCGCACGGCAGTCTTGGCTACGGCAACTGGCTTGCATCAAGGTACTCGACAACCGCTCGCGACGGCATGGCCCATGCTCAGCGCCAACAAGGGCGAAACCGGTTACGGTTGCCTAGTGTAACAGCCCTTTATCCCAACCCCTTACATGGCAGAGTGCCAGAGGACCATACTACCTTTGAGCTGGGACTCCGCGTAAGCGGTTTCAACAGTTCCAATTTGTCACTGCTCCTCCAGTGACAAATTCAACATCTCCTGACTACAGGCAGTAGAGCATCAGATCCTCCCATGTCACGAGCTAAACATGGGATGCTTAGCTTTGCCAACAGCAGCACGCGGCATCATCCCCGGTAAGCCGGCCAAGGGGTATGATCTGTTGGATTACGATGGCGCACGTTCACTCCCAACCAAATCGCGGGAGCAACCACCCCTGCCAAATCCTGGGATCTCCAGATCTCCCCGTCCCCGGATTTTCGGAGAGGCCAAAATCGGGTCAAGCAAACGTCGTCGTGTCAGATTGTCAGTTGCGAGCTCACATAGTGATTGCACCCTCTGGTAGCGCGCCCCATCACGCTGGAGTCCTCCAAGGCAGCGTTCATTTTCAAAACGTCAGCGCAGCTGTCACACCGCCACACTCGCCGCTCTCTGCCATGACGGCCCTGCCATCGGTCAGCAATGATTCGCCAGAATGGGGTTCGACCCCCAGTTTGGCACCCAAAAATCATGCATTTTCAGGCATCGCGACCCGCAAAGTACAGGGTCTGGCATTTCGCTGTCAGGAGAATCGCTCAGCGCTGCTTCAGAGATATGTTGCGAGGACCTGAGGATGTCGCAGGTGATCTTATGCTAATCTGATGTTGAAGATTCTTTGTACAACAAAACCGCACATTGGCAACTCCAAGAACGACTGGGTCCGCAGTCCTTTTTCATTCCACTACGACGAAACCGGGTATCAAACCTTGAGCACATGCATTGTGCACAAAAACTCTCTTTTCCCTCATTGCAATAGAATTCCTTGGCGGTGAGTCACCAGGGGCGAACCACAAGCGTCTCCCCCAACCTCCCCTCTCCCCTTCCTTGTGCAGGTTGCTACGTCAAGGCATGAGGCTGAACCCCTGTGGATAGGCGATCGCGTTGCCTGTTGACTGTGCTTGCCGTCGGAATGGGGTTCGACCCCCCGAGTCTGGTTTCTCCTGAAATAGTGCATTTTCAGGCATTTGAATGCGCAAAGTGCTGGCGCAACGCTACCTGCTGGGCCTTGGCGTGCGCCTCAATTCATTTTGTTGATTTGGACGTGCGCCTCGACCGGTGTGGACCGATGTGTGTACCGCCCGTTTCAACCCCTTCAGTCAGACTGGCGTTGACACCAGCATGGTGGCAGACGAAAACACTTCTCGTTTGTGTGTCCGTCGGTTGGGGTGTGCTCGCCCATCTGGCCACTACGACTGCTGGCACACTAGTGGCACGGACAACTCGCTAGACACGAAGGCAGGCAACAAACGGTAATGCACTGGAACCCACCGTATCAATGCCAACAAATGGCGATCCCAGTCGCGCTTCAAGACTCGCCGCCAGGTTACCATAGAGAAGTATTGTGCTGGATTGTCAGGTGTGTATGTGTGGAAATACCCATATAGGTATGCGGTGCCACAAAGTAACACCTAGGGTGCATAGCAAATATAATAAGATGGTGTGACGCTCCCAGAGGCTCGCCCAGTTGTTGGTAGCGTTGTGGTATTGGTCCAAGGCGTGGTGTCTTTATGATGTGCCGTCCAAAATGTAACACCTAGGGGCCACATGGGCTACAACTGAGGTAGTACTGATCCATTTTGGGTGGCTTCCTTCAAGCACTTCTTGTACTGAGCTTCGTCATCAAGCTTCGTCCATGAGGAACGCTCACATGCACCGACAACATGCTTGGTTGGCCTCACCCCGCACCAGAAGCTTAATAAGCAAAACAAAACAAGTACGCCAGCCCAAAACGGCTGCGTTGACAAGTCTTGCAAGCTTACCTTTTCCCGACCATTTGCGCAACTGCGCCCCCTGCACCGGCCACATATCGCCCTGCAGATCTCAATGCATTTCACAGGACAAGCAGTTGGATACAGATGGGTGCATATTCCTTATTAGCACTTGAGGGTGCCAATGTCCACGTGCACACGGTAGTGTTGTAAAAGGATACATCGTCAGATATGGGGAAATATGTCCTTTCACAGAAAGACACAATCACCAGAGCTCAAGACGTAACACAATATGAACACAACACACACTCACAACAGTACAAAGAGCCCTTAGGGAACGTCAGCAGGTGGTTGTTTGTGGGTATATATAACGAAAAGAAACGAGGCAAGCCAGCCGAAAGAAGGCAGCGCAGACAGCCAGAGCTGATTTCGCGCCTAACTGGAGGGATGCAGCCGCCCCGAAGGATGATGCACAACCTGTATGCAGGGAACGTCTGCAGTTGGTTATATGTGAGGGTATGTGGGTATATATTGCAGGCGATGCGATGCAATATGCATCGAGGTCAATGCTGCCCACGCCGCACTTCGCAACATGCTGCTGCAGCCTGTAAAAGAGCGTATATCTGGTACCAGAAATGTCGATTACTGTCATCTAATATTGTACGTGCTGATCCAACAAATGGCAGCCAACTACGCTGTTGTACAGCCCTTGCAACAATGCTGCAATTTGTAACATGGGTGCATGTAACACACACATGAGCAAACTGGCCAGCAAGCCAGCCGGGGGAGGCGAAGGAGGGGGACAACCACGCATCTTGTTCTGCCCCAGAAAGAGCACACCTCCTGCAAAGGTGCCCGCAGGCTTCCCGGTACTTTTCAGCTCCGGTAGGAACGGCAGCCGGGTCAAGTCTGAGGGGTACGCGCTTGCAATGATGGTCAGCTTGTTACTGCAGAAGTATTCGTTGCCCACGACAGAGTGGAGCGACGTCAGCATGCCGCTGAGTCTGGTGATGTGTTTCTTTGACGGGTCCGGAAGCTGCGGGGCGACCGTGCCGGGGGGATTGAGGATGTACAATGGCTTTCCAGTCGCTGAGACGTACTGCGCGATTTGTAGCCGGGTGTTTGTCGTAACGTTAGGGTTGGTCCACACCCCGGGGTTGCCTTCGACAACCACTCCCGAGCATGCGGGGTGGTTGATCGATGCCTTGACGCGTTCCGCATCAGCCCCCCACGTTTTCGCAAGTACCAGAACCTTCGCATACCCGATGCTTTCCAGAAGATGAAGCTGCTTTTTCTCGACAGTCAGCAACGCTGCCTTGTTGTTGGTGGACGTAGAGTTGTAATCCCACATAAAGAGCTGTGGCGGAGTTCCAGCAGACCCATCCAGACTTCACGAGGGGTACTTCTTCTTGATGAACGCAGGGTACGTCTTGTAGTTCAGGGCGCCATTCGTCCCAAAAAGCCAGTCGAAGCGTGTGATTAGGACCTTGGGGATCTGGCCGAACATCTCGAGTTCCTCTGCTCCAGCGTCATAGGGTCCGCGGCGTCTTGCGCACCTACCGCAACGAGGACATCGGTGAGGCTGAGTGCTCGCTCCCAGTTCGGCTTCTCACAAACCATGATGGCGGACAACTGGTTTGTGTTGATGGCGACCCTGAAGGCAGCGGCTGAGTGTATTGCGATGAGCATGCAGGCCAGGTGGACTGCCCGGCGGCTTCTGTACCGCACATCCACAAGCCCTACTTAATGGCACATTCACTCGGATTGAAGCCCTGCATATGAAGCTGGATTGAGTCAGACGTTACGGCTCAATCTTCAAGTTGAAGGCAAAATGCTTCATCGCACATGCATACTCTGGTCGGCATCACATCACAAGAACGAGTAAGTCAACTGAATAGCTGCCAATGACAACGAGCGCAACAGGCATGGCTGAGATGCATGCTACGTTAGGTCAATCCATGGACGTATGGCATCGTAGCCGAACTCAAATTCCGTTCATGAGGCGACTGCGATCTCCAAGAGATCAAAATTGCAGGCGTGTGGAGTTGAATCGAACAGACCCACGAAGATATCGGCAATTGCAACTCATCGGGAATTCGTTTCTGTTCTGTTGTGTGACAGAACACAAGGGTGGTCGTAAGAATCAGAGAAGCAACAATGTCAACTGGGACTGGTCCCGCACTCGCAAAGCAATCAAAATCATACAAAGCTTAACGGAGTGCCGCGTCCTGAACAAATGCCGCAGCTCGGCCATCAAGAATGCGCAAATACTTCTTAGCCGAGGCTTACATGCCGAACATTTGGAAAACTTCATGCGCTTAGTGCAAACGATCAACGAACAGCATCAATTGATGCGGAGCCCTCGTGCACAGAACAAACAAACAGTATCTACTCATAGTAAGGACTTACGGCTGGAGTTGTCAAGACGTAAATCAAATCAATATCCAGGTCGGCGCTACGCCTAAGAGAACACACCCAATTGATGAGTTTCGGCCTCTCGGAAGCCCCAATCTTGATGAGGTTACTGGTCAGATAAATCGCTTAAAACGGGCACGCATTCATGCAAACGCCGAACGAACTTGCATGACCTACTTAGTGCATGTTTCTGAACGAAAGTACGATATTGCTGTGTACAGACCTGTGTCCCATCAGTGTAGCTTTTTGAATACTTCTTCAAATGGGCGTTGCGACAAACTTGTACTTGCAACCTTAGCGCAGTTCTTTTCAATGGCGGACTCAAGAAAACACTTTTTTGTCAACTCACAATTGAGAAGTAGGAAATGAAACCCTGCAATGAAAGGCAGACTTTCTATAATGTCGGAACAATATGAACCCATTGTCATGGCTTCTGCGACATGTATGCCGACTGGTCACAGGACCCCAAATAGGCCAAGGTCGCACATATTCCGTGTCAGTCACAGTTCCATATTGCCTGTTCATACCAACATATTACGGAGGCCGTGCGTCGTCTGGGCAGACGCTCCAGACCTGTGATTCGGGCGAAGGCGGTTCTATGCCGTACTGGTTGACATCAGGTTCCAAAGAACTATGGGTATGGGTGCCACGACACAGCCATTGTAACCGTGTTACGCGTGCCTCAGCGAATGGTGGTGTGCTGTATGCTAAAGTGCGATATGCATCGATGAATTGATGCCACCGGACAGTCTCAAACAGTCGGCGGTTTCCCGGAGTCCACGCATGCTGCCAACACCAGTTACGGAGGGCTGACACTCAGTTAGGGTTTTGGATCACCGTGACAGGCGGTAGTAAACGACTTCTAAATGAACTTCTATTGGCACATTTGGGCGTATCTATGTCAGAAACCTCAGTCTACTGCTCTCTTTTGGCTTTTCGTTTTCTATTGCGAGCAATAGAACGGTGACTGGGAGCTGGCCGAGTTTTTGCCATTCAATAGAATCAACGATGTACGCAATAGAAAGGACTGGGACTGCAACCAGGCTGCAGGATAAGCCATGTAGACCACAAATCCGCTGTCACATTTGAGATGGACGTTTATCTTGAGGCTCTGATGATCAGTGTGCCCTCCCCATGGTGTCCAACACCTTCGAAAGTGCCCGAGACAAGCTGGACACACTGCAACAGAAGCAGTTCACAGTTTGAGTACTCGTGCTAAAGCATGGACATGACATTTGGGCTGCTTGTCCTTGGACTGCGTGCTGCCAGGTAACAGGGTTCTGGATAGCTGAGCCGGATATCTGGATTACTTCGCTTCTCTCCAATCCTACAGTGTGAGCTACACGTGGACTGATTCTAGGCCAAAAGCATCCAAATCGAGCGCACAACCGTTCTCAACTGGTTTCAGGTATCGCGTGGACTGCTGTCTTGGAGGCGGGCGTGGTCGTTCTCATAATACCAAACCGCACCCAATCCCCATACCGTGCGCACACGGAATCCTCAATAGAACCAGTAATTTTTTTCAATTCTTTTACAAGGATGCCGTTTCACAGCTGCGGCGACTTTCTCCTCCCCAGTCACGCCATAGGGGATAGGCAGGCATTCCTTACCCAAATCGCGATACAACATTGGTAGCCAATACCACTGGATATTTATTGGTGGATACATCAACGACGGTGAGCCTGTTGAAGCATCCACCTGGACATTGGCAACTCAAATCCAGCTATGTGGTTAGGGGTTAGGGGTTAGGGTCTGCCCCGACATTAATGCATTTTTGGGCATCAGGACCCGACAAATAACAGGGTCAGGCGAAACATGCTCCAATTGCTACCTGGCATCCGTATTCTCATGGCTCTATGAAAAACAATGGATTTCGGATTTTTGCTTGATCACCAGTACTTGTTGAGCACTGATGCTGCTCATTTTCAATTCTGCATCCGAAGCACCTGAGCAGTGTGAGGCTCAAACCTCGACGACCCCATGCCTCAGAAACCTTCAAATTTCTTTCTGCACGTTTGCATTGTGGGGCCGGGGGAAAGGCTGTGGCGCGGTTAGGGGTCAGGGACGTGCATGACACAGTCCTGACATCTATCCAAATTTCTAGTGCATGCCACAACTTTTCTGAGTGCAAACAACGTGTATGGTCTTGATTGAGCCATTTCTACCTTACTTATTCCGTTTATATTCCTTTCTGTTGTGTTTATCATGCTGTCTATTGTGTTTTCAGTGGCAATAGAAGCCTCCAGTGCCGTTTTTCAGAGAAGTGCCATTCAATAGATTTCTATTGAAAATAATAACAGTTGTCTATTGGGAGTTTTTCATACTATCTGATCGAATGGCATCACTTCTATTGCATTCTATTGCGTTTATGCTTGCGCCTGTCACGGTGAACCAAAACCCTAGCTGAGTGTCAGCCCCCCTGAAAACGTCAGAAACCGTGCGCGACAAAGACGACGCTAGCATCTATGCGATGAGTGCGCACCTTAATCAGTTGTTAAGCATCCATGCGTGTGCCAGCGCTTTCGACTACGACCCACACGCTTACAAGACCGAAATAGAGGTCTACAAGTTAGATTTTCAAGTCACTGCATCGGGCAACTCTTTTGTCAGTTTGACTCATCGAAAGGTTGTCCGTTCAATCTTTGGAGTGCCATTGTTGAGGTGCACAGATTGCAGGCAACAGTAGCCTGTAGTACAGCCTGTATTTGTACAGCTAGATATCTCAAGATAGGAGTTTCTGCGGGATCCTCAGCCTGAAGCCCAGGCGACGCCTGCCGATCCTGTACTAACTGAGCTTTTCGCTGTAGCATGACAACAACATTTCGCTGCATATGCTCGCCGCCCATGGTGTTTTGCGGAAAACACCATGCTCTAACATCTCGCACTTTGTTTCTGTGGTGGTGCTGTTGCAGATAGCGGGAGACGTGAACAACGGGTTTATTTGTAGAGCCAGCAGGCAGAAGAATGGCATTGTTGCTGGGTTCTACCGTGTACTGCAGAGTTTGGGGATTTCCTGTTCATGCAGTTTGAACATGCCTTTGTTGACACTTTGTGTTCGGCTCATAGTCTTCTTCATGAAATGGTCGGTCAAGAGAGTGACGAACTTCAGTTATTGAGGTCTCGGGTAGGAACCCACATCTGAACGCAATGCTGAATTGTGCATACCGTGGCGAACGGATACCTGCCTTGTTGCGTGCCCTGTGGTAGATACAGCCTGCAATGCCGGCTGCATCTCTTGTCATGCTTCAGCGCCTGTCGACATTCCTTTGATGGTTGAGGAGGTCCAAGTACATCCCCCTGGTGTCGTCCATGCAACCTGGCACTAACTGGATAGGGTGCACAACACTTTGGTGTGTGTGCTTATGCATTGTCGACAAGCGTGATATATCGTAAGAACAAACAGTTACTGCATGTTATTTTCTACCTCGACGCGGCACGGGTTACGTGACACTCCGCACGACAAGCTTTCTTCTGTTGTGTCCAGTTTATTTCCAAAGCGGGGCTGCTGCAAGCAACAAGTTCAACCCAGCAACTGGTGCAGAGTTGTCGTGCCTGAAAACCATATCGGTGTATTTTCTCCACTCTTTGTTGCTGCGGGTACGAACCTGGGCCTCAACTGCCTCCATGAGATGATGTTCGGGGAACACATGGCGTTCAGCATGCGAAGCGCGCTGTTCGTCACAGAATCACCTCGCAATTCGATTGGATTGGTTTCCAACGATTGAACAACTTAAGTTCTGGCCACATGAGGGATAGAGGATGCCCTTTCTTTCCGAATGGCTGTTGCTCTTGAACCTGGGCCCCATCATCTCGTAGTCCAAGGACCCTGAGAGCGCCAAGTGCGAATGACCACAGGCATGGTGGCTTGCGTGCTGTCAAACAGAACTTACGAAGTGAAAATATCTATGATTACGACAATGTTCCTTTACAACTCCACCGCATCAGACGCGGCAGAGTCTAAGTGCAAATTTCACAGGGTTCAGTGCCCCTGCTCCTCTAGCCGAGGCAAGCATACTGGAAGCAGGATCATCGTAGCGATGGTATGTTTTGGCCATGAAAAGAATGACACCTCCAACTGGGTGGGCATTCTTGACTGAGCTCTCAGATACACTTCTCGTTTCAGAAGAGTCTGAGTTTGTGCAGTGATGTGTCTCTCTACAACACTGAATAACCCTAGACATTCATGTCGGCAGGTACAACAAAGATGTTCAAACGCGCTTGCTCGTACACACGATCAACGTGAAAGAAGACGTAGCAAGGAAGTAGCGTAGACAGCGTTGCTTGTGGGCTCCTTGTGCAGTTCTCTGCTGCCATGGAGGGTATACATAGAGGCTCCATCAGGATTTGTCATCTCAATTCTCAATTCTCAGTTTTCGAGAAACAGGACGGCGTCTCGAGGAGACCCTGGTGCCTGAATTGACCTGCAAGCTGGCATGCCTGGCCTTGTCTGGGAATTGGATCTGTGGAGGTTGCACGCAATGTTTCGCCAGGCCCTCTCCTTCGGATCTAGGTACCCAAACATCCACGAATTTCCAGGACAAAAATGGGGGTTGAAATCCGTTCTCGCGAAGCACTGGTTACACGTACATGGCGACGGTTTCTTTGGCATGGACCGCACATCTATAACGAACCAATTCAAAGGGGGGACCAAAATCTGAATGCAATGAACGTATCCATCCTAAGGATAATGCTTTTATGTATCTTTTCACAACGCTACCGCATCCACATGGACATTGGCAACTCCAAGAGCTACTTTATAGTGTGACATCCTGGTACTAACTTGTACGCCCTTGCACCAATATGTCATGCATACGAATACATGGGCAGAGCACCTGAAGCCCTGAAGTATGGAGGAAAGTGAATCAGCTCATGCAAATCAATTGTAGACAGATGAAAGCATGCATCTCACGCTGCTGGAACCATCCATATGGCCAAAAAACTTACAGCATTCAAGTGCTGCACAGGTTTTGGAGCTGCACAACCGCCTGGGTGTCCTTCATGGTGGAGATGTCAACTCACTGCTGCGGGCCCATCGAAGTCTCTCACAGCACATCCAGACGCTGATGGTTGAGACCCAGGTGAGCTCTTGCACAAGGCGACCCGTTTGTTTCCCCAACTTTCCCGAGTTCTCTCCTCAGTTTCCCTCATAGCCCGAACGTCAGACGCCTGCTGATGGCTGCTACGACGCCAGATTTTGGGTCATGCTACGCTATGCGTGCGCCATATGGAGGGCTATAAATAGCATATATGCTCAGCCGGCAGTTGGTGTTGCCAAAGCAGCGTAGGGAAATGTATAACATTCACCGTTCGGGAAAGTGTAGCGGTCATACGATTTGCAGAAGTGTGAGATGCGGCAGCAGTGTTTCGCGAGACCCTCTGATTTTTTGGGTCTAGACCCCTGAAAATACTGAATCGCGAAAGTGGCGGTTGAAACCCGTCATGGCAAAGCATTGTATGCAGAGCACTTGGGCATAGATAGCATCTCCCCAGACAGTGCAGTATCTGAGGGTCAGGTGGTGTTTTGCCAGACCCTGTAATTTGCTTGTCGCGGTGCCTGGAAATATGCGATTCTAAGCGGACAATGGAGGTCGAATTCCATGCTGGCAGATCACTGGGTCCAGGCGCCGGGAAACGCACGATGACTGATCATATGTGTCCTATTGCAATCCACATGGACATTGGCAACTCCAAGTAACGGTAGCACTGATTCCCAAGTAGTTCTTGGAGTTGTCAACGTCCATGTGGACACGGTGGCGTTGTACAAGATACTCCATCATCAAGTACCCCTTTGCACGAAAAAGACTTTTGCACGAGACATTTGCAACTAAGGCTTTGTACTCGGGAACCAATTCAGACCCAAATCCTGACTCAACACGTACGTGTCGAGAAACACTGCAGCTTGTGGCACGCCGCTGCCTCATTGTACTGGGCATGCAGGCGCTCTCTAGGGTGGCTTCCCAGCTTGAGGGAAACGAGGCATGGAGCGTCCGAAACGCGCTGACTCAGGTCGTACAAACTTGCGGCATTCTGTGGCTGGGCCATTTCCTGGGCTACTGGACCAAGTCTACTGTCGGCTCGCAAGTACGCCCTGTTGGAAACATAGCATAAAGAAGTATCTTCTTGGCGGAACTTCTCTTTTAATGATTTTTTACAAAAACGCTGCGCTCCTGATGCGTCTTCATATCTGAACTATGCGAAAGAACATGTCTAGGGCTGTGCAAAAGCGTGTGCTGGCTGCCCTTGTTTGTGATCATCACCTGCACAATCAGACATAGAAAATCAGACTTTTGGTACCAGACATGCGCTTCTGTACAGGCTTGGATATATGCTTGCCGCATCCCTCTGATGCATCGTAGCGTTTTACAATGTTTTCGCATCCACATGGACCGTGGCATCTGTTCGTATATAAACAGTGATATATGTCACGATATCGTTACTGCAACCTGGTCCAGGTACGCTTGCCTTAGATGAAAGTATTGGTAGCACTGATTCCCAAGTAGTTCTTGGAGTTGCCAATGTCCATGTGGATGCGGTAGTGTTGTAAAAAGATACATCATCATCATCATCCTTCCGTCCTTGATTGTCACCACGACCGACATCCTGGCCACCCTTGCTACGTTGGACGCTCGTTTATTGGACAAAGAGCTATTGCATGCACGTGCCAGTGTCCACGAATTTTAGTTCAGAAAGCTGTGCAACCTGATTTTTGTCCGATACCTGAACTTCACTTCTTCGGACATCGTTCTATGGCCAGCTTCAGCGTGCGCTGGCATGTCCGAACACTGTTTCGCTGACCGTCTGGCTCTTTCGGTCCAGATACCAGATAATGCGTGAATTTTCTGCTCAAATTTTGGGGTCGAAATCCATTCTGGCAAAGCACTGCGTCCGAGGTCGCAAGAGTGTTCTGCACCTCATTACCCTGTCAGCCTGTCATCTGCAAGCTGTTCAACCCATCCCTCGCAGTTTCATGTCTCCTCCGCCATCCAGCAGCGCAATCCCTGTGTGACACTGACAATGGCGGCGCTGATTCCCCTTCAATATTTGGAGATGTCAATGTCCATGTAAAAGGGTGGGAAAGAATGGGTTTACACTGAGCTACCGCGACCATGTAGATGTGGTAGTGTTGTATAAAGAACACAAAATCATCACACTGCCACATCCACTGAGACTGTGGCTCTGCCATGTGCAATTGGTGCTTCTGTAACCAGCAAGCTGTTCACTGTGGCAAGCGCATTGGACAGCTTGACCTGAGGTGGCTCCGTCTTGGCACTCAAGCTCTCTAACAGTCAACGCGCGCTACCGATACAGCCAAATGTGTCTGAAAGACGAGCTCACAGGCACACATAGACACAGGCCGTGGTCCAACCAAACTAAAGGAAAGTGTACTACGAGAGATCAGGCCGCGTTGGTAGAGGCGTTCTTTTTTATTTCTTATTGCAACTACTCAGTGCAATCATGTTTTGAATCAATTCTCTCGTGGATTGCAGGCAGGCCGACGGCTTCACAGCTCTGTGGTGTTCATTGGTGCGGCGGTCGCGGCGACTCAGCTCCTTGCCAAGGCTGGCCGCCGGCTGCGCAGCCTACTCATCAAGAACCCTCGCTGCATCGACCAGCTCCATGCGAGTCTCGCCGCCCTCAAGCAGCGCGTCGAAATCATGTCTGCGCTCTCCAGCAGCAACGTCATCGCCCCCCCCCCCCCCCCCCGCGCGACAGCCACCCCTTCCTTCAGCCCCTCCGATGGAACTCGTCCTCGAGCGCCCCATGGGCGTGCCTGCCAGCGCTCCCCCGGGGTCTGGAGAGGACCCTGGGGGGGCATCCACGAACAGCAACGGCAGCGGAGGAGCTGCGATCGCGAGCGTCGAAGACGCAGATAGGAATGCTGACTACCGACTGGAGGAGGCCGGCGAGGGGGGGGAGAGCCAGGGCCATGTCGTGGAGGCAGCGCATGGTGAGGATGTTAGCGACGCGGTGTGGGTGGAGAATGTGGACTCGCAGCGCGGGGTGCCGTGGAGGGGCGAGGGCCCCCAGGGCCTCGATGAGGCGCTGCTGACTTTCTGTGACGAGGATTCGTGACGGTAGCAAGAGCAGGTGGCAACTAGCCTTGTGCGGAACGTTGCCATAGCAGCATTGGCAGCATTGTCAATGCAGTTTTGAGGGTTTGATTGCGATTGCCGTCTCATGCCAATGAGCGGTACACGTTGTGCACCCTATGCTGCAACGTGAGTGATACGACCCGGTCATGGAGGCTCTGCGGTGTAGTGCTGCCTCAACGCCGTGCCAATTGCACGCACTTTCGTAGTATATGTACTCCAAAGGTCAACATATGTGTGTATAGTATTTGAGAAATGGAGCACATACATATTTCGGCACAACCTTTGATGCCGGCTACATGGAGCACATAATTTATTACGGCACTTTCCCTGATGCCTCTGAACTGAGGCTACGTGATTGGGAGAAGTTGGCAATTTGAGCACACACGATAGAGGTTTTGTCATGGGCGAATGTGCAATGGCGAATGTGCAATCACAGCTTGCACCAGGCAATCTTCATGAATGATCCACATAGTTTGTTTACTTCATTCATCAAACCGTGTTATTAGTGATGATGCACAGAGTGTACAATTGGATCGTGAGTCTTGCTGAGGCCTGACGCTCTGGAGTTTATTAACTAATCCATGACCTTCCTGACTTCATGAACCCTACCGACCCACGCACACGACATTTTACCGTCTTCCTTCCAATGCTTGCACCTGTACTTGAGTAGAGTTTGTAGCAGCCTTTGCATGGGGATCTATCTGCAAATCCCAGCTTTGCTGGCACCTCTCTGGTTACTGTGCTCAAAAGCTGGAGTTTCCAATGTCCATCTGGATGCAGCTGTGTTGTAAAAAGGTACATCATCAGAATATGCTTGTCAAATTGATCATTGCAGCATTGCTATTGTTGCGCCAATTGAAATGGCCTCAGTATTTGAACGTGCGTGCCTCGTTGCTCAGGGCACACCCGATGACATTGGTTCCATGTCCAACACACGCGGCCAATTGATATCAGGAGCCCGCGTGTTTTGGATATGGTCTGCATAGGTGATTTGACGCACGTTCGCTCATGCTGCTGCCCCACCTGTCCTGCCCAGCACCACGGTTTTTGGTACTGACATATAGCGCGAGTGTTGCACTACGGTGTACCTCGCATCCAGTCATAGGTGATGGCGAAGTGTGCACAACGTTGCGCTAGGGCTTTCACGTCATCTGCGAAAGCCCGCCTGTTTGCACTTGCGAGATATGCGCACTTCATCTCGTTGAGTACGGCACCTAGGTCTTTCTCTTTGCGTATATAGTTGTGGCCCAGACGGGCACATGTCAAGTCTCCAGAGTATCGTCAATAGGTTATGGCCCAGCACGCTTCCACTGCGCGTGTCACGTTTCGATCATGAGCTAAACAGACAGGATTCGACCTCAAGACAGAAGTTCTCCACCTCAAGATGGCGAGAATAGTGAGAGACGGCCCGCAAGAGGTTCTGGGAGAAGACAACTGGCCTCAATAGAGTGAACAAATGCGCGCGTTTCTCTTTATCAAGGGCTGCGGAGATTGGGTCGAGACGGAGCTACCAGAAGATGCAGAACCTGAGGACATTTTGAGTGCGAAAACTGCAATGAATTGGATCAAGCTCTGTGTTTCCACCCGATGGACTAGGAGAATTAGGAACCTGGAAACGCCATTTGAAATCTGGCAGGCGTTTTCCCAGCACTATGTACAGCATCTCAGGGCCAACATGATTGAGTTCTAGCAACGCTTCTTCACGATGAAGCAAGGCCCTACTCAGACCGTTGATGATTACATGGACCAGATCTTGATTCTGAATGACAGGCTGGAGGCCATGGAGGCCCCCTTACCTGACCACACTCTGGTCAGCCATGTGATTTCTTCCCTCAATGCTTCGCTAGCCTCTGCTCGCCCCATACTCACCCTGAATGCAGCAGGGTACACTATGGACACCTTAAGGACTGCTCTATGCACTATTTCCAGGCAGCCGGCTCCACCTCCACCCCCTCAGGTCAATCTCACGATGGGCAGGCAAGACAGGGGGGACAGATCTATCACCAGGAGCCCAAGGGCCCCAGCTGGAGGAGCCAAACATCAGGACAACCCCAAGGAGAACCCCTTTGCAGCCAAAACCTGCAATCACTGCGGAAATGTTGGCCACATAGTGCCCTTCTGCGACCTGAAGTTGCAGCAAAAGATGGAGAGCCTGCACTGCAGCAGCCAGCCCTCGACCTATGCCCCAGGCTTCCCCAGATCAGGTGCTACCTCCAGCTCATTGTCATATGCTCAGGTGTCCTCTACCAGTGCCCAGACAGCTGTTTATCTGATGTCACCACAAAACTCAGCACCTTACTCTGAATGGGTGCTGGATAGTGGGGCATCTGGGTGCATGTCTAAAGAGAAGGGGGGCATGCTGAACTATGCTGAGTTTAACCAGCCTAGAGAGGTCCACTTTGGCAACGGTGCAGTAGAACTGGCCTTGGGGGAGGGGCAGATCACTATTCCTACGACCCTGGGCAACATCACTTTGCAGCATGTCCTACATGTACCACACCTCATAACCAATCTACTATCAGTCTCTTCGCTGGTGGCCCAAGGCCTTTCGCTACACATCCTAGGGGGAACTGAGACAATCACTATCACCAGCGACGGGGAGCTAGTGGGGACAGCCAGCCTGTTAGATGGCATCTATGTGCTGGATGGACCAGTATGCCACACGGCTGCAGCAGCCACCACGACTGAGACAGCGGCCATGCGCTGGCACAGGCGCTTAGGCCACACTAACTTTGGCACACTGGCTGAGATGCAGAGGTGGGGTCTCATCCCTGGCTGCACAGTCAGTGTGCCTGAGTTCTTGCGAGCTGCCACTAATGACCAGCCATGTGACCCCTGTATGGAAGGGAAAATGC
Organism: Nuphar pumila; assembly: GCF_984573655.1. Lineage (NCBI taxonomy): Eukaryota > Viridiplantae > Streptophyta > Magnoliopsida > Nymphaeales > Nymphaeaceae > Nuphar > Nuphar pumila. The sequence goes on along the minus strand of NW_028323517.1, from coordinate 12,025 downwards.
ACAGGATCTCTCACTCTCCCAGGAAGGAGAGGGCCACTACTATCAATTTCAGGCTGCACTCAGACCTCATGGGGCCCATGAGGGTCCCAACAGTGAAGGGGGCTCGCTATGTTCTTACCTTGCTGGATGAAGCTTCAGGGTTCTCTGCGATTCAACTACTAACACACAAGTCAGACGTTCTCTCGATATTTCCTTCGATGCTTCAGCAGTTCGCCACGCAGGGGGGGGCAGCAGTCAAGCGACTGCGAACTGACAATGGGGGGGAGTACATGGGGGCAGAGTTGCAGGAATAGTCGTTGGAAGGTCTGGGAATCTGGCCTGAAAATACAGCTGCGTATAACCCGGAGCAGAACGGCATGGCTGAACGTCTGAACCGCACCCTGATGGAGAGGACCAGAACTTTCCTGAGGGAATCTGGTCTGCCCCTCTCTCTGTGGGGACATGCTATCCACCATGCCAACAATGTCAGGAACTCAGTCATCTATGGTCCCACCAAGCAGCCTCCCTTCCTCTACTTCACTGGCATTGATCCTGACCTAGCTCAGCTCCACCCCTTTGGCTCTGCAGTCCATGTTCTTATCCCAGCCAACAAACGCCACAAACTGCAAGCCAAGAGCCAGAAGGGACGCTATCTGGGGACAGCTGGACCCCTTAACTCTCACACATTTCTTTGTGCTCACTGAGGGAAAGATAACAGTCTCATGTGCTGTGCGTTTTCAGGATGAACAACCCTTTACCCCCTCCAGCCCCTCTCCACCAGAGCTTCTAGAAGTGGAGCCTACAAAGGAGCTTCCTACTGACCCTTCTCTCCCTTCTCCTCGCTCCTCTCTTCCCTCTGGCCTGCATCCTCCAACTGATCCAACTGCAGCCTTCCCCTCCACTCCAACTTACCCAACTGCCCTCCCTCCAGCCCCTCCAGCCCCTCTGGTCAACCAACCAGCCTGCTCTTCACCATTCCTTCCACTTCTGCAAGGGACACCAGCCCTCAGTAGGCCCCTTCCCTCCTATTCTCTACCCTCCCAGGCCCCACCAGCATCTCCAGCCCTCCCAGATCAGCAGGATGAGGCTGGCTTCAGCTCGAGCCAAGATCAGCCAGACCTGGACCTACTAGAAGAGACCTCTGAGTCTGGTGTGCTCCCTATACCCCTGAGATGACTGCAGGGGGAGACATCACGGTGCCTGACGCTGTACCAGAAGTAGCACCAGCATCAGCATCAGCACATTGGCAGTCAACCAGGGGGAACGGGGAGGGCACCAGACGAGCATGTGGCAGATACTCAGCTCACACAGATTCCCAAGTAGTTCTTGGAGTTGCCAATGTCCATGTGGATGCGGTAGTGTTGTAAAAAGATACATCATCACACAGCATCAGGGGGAAAGAAGAAGTCTGTCACATTCAATCTGCCGCCAGCCAGAGCACCTACCACCATACCTGAACCTAGTCTATCCACCACTAAGCCCACCACCACTCCTTCCTACTCAGCCAAGGCTGCCAAGGTGGTGGGCTTCGAGCCTGACCCTAGGACAGTAGAAGAGGCCCTGGCCAGACCTGATGGGGAGGAATGGGCCAGGGCAATTCAGGCTGAAATGGCGTCGCTTCATGAGAGGGGGACGTGGGAAGTTGTACCTTTGCCAGCAGGGGCAAGAGCAGTGGGCTGCAAATATGTCCTGGAGAGAAAACGAGATGGCAGGTACAAGGCCAGGCTAGTGGCTCAAGGGTTTTCGCAGCGTGAGTGTTATGACAGGATGAGTTTACCTCTGTTAAATAACCACAGTTAAGTGAAGTATTCCAGTATAGTTCAGGTGAGGCAAGTATAGTAAAGTCCTTCCTCGAAAGGGTATCCGAGAGCTGGCGATAGTGTCAGTAACGTCACTCGAGGGCAGTTAAGTAATAGATTCGCAATTGGTCTGAGGTCGGATGTGCGGTCCCGAATGGGATGCTCAGAGACGATTCGCTTATAGTAAACAGTGAGTACAGTATTGGGGACTTCTTCTTGATCTGGAGCTTAAGGTAATCCGAAGGCTTTCATCAGTGCGATCGTTTGGCTTGCGAATCTAAAGCCTCTTTCGAGGTTTACCTTCAGTTTGTGTAGTGGGCGTAAATCGAATCATTAGTTCAGTTAGTATTACACGCTTTCACGACAGTGAGGAGATAGACTACAACCAGACTTTCGCTCCTGTTTTCCACTCATGCACTACACTGAGATCATTCCTTGCAATAGCTGCTGAACAGGACCTTGAAATCAGGCAAGTCGACATCAAGACAGCGTTCCTCTACGGAGACCTGGAGGAAGTAGTCTATATGAGGCATCCTCCAGGCTTCCCTGGGCCCCCGGGGACTGCATGCAGGTTAAAACATTCCTATATGGACTGAAGCAGGCCAACAGACAGTGGCATCTTAAGCTCAAGGCCCATCTGCTGGCCAAGGGCTTCACTCCATCACAGGCAGACCCTGCTCTGTTCATCAGGGTGGACAGCAGGGGGAGGGTCAGCGCTATGGTCTACGTAGACGACTGCCTCATTGCAGGCAAGACGTCCCAGGAGGTCCAGGAGGTCATCAGGCTACTTTCCTCACTCTTCGAAACCAAGGATATGGGAGAACCAGCGGACATCCTAGGCATCCAAATCTCCAGGGACAGACTCAAGAAGACCATCAGCATCCACCAACGTCCATACAAAGAGAAGCTGGTGGAGGACTACAACCTCACTGGAGCTACCCCCATACACCTTCCCAGCTCGGCGTTTGAGGAGGGCCTCCCTCTACCTTCTCCTCTCTCTACCCGGTATCCCTCTCTGGTGGGCTCCCTACTCCATCTCGCGAACTGCACCGGCCTGACATCTCTCATCTAGTGGGAGCCTTGGCAAGACATCTTAAGAAGCCTCTCTCATCTTATTGGAAGGCCGCTACGAACCTCTTACACTATCTCGCCGGCTCCATGGATCTTGCTCTGGTCTACGGATCATCTAAGGGGTTTATGGGGTACACCGACTCTGACTTTGGGGGGGATAAGGAGACGAGACGCAGCACTACAGGAGTCACATTCATCCTACATGGAGCGGCAATCACCTGGCAAAGCAAGCTCCAGCCTACCATTTCTCTCAGCACCACAGAAGCGGAGTACCAAGCAGCAGGAGCAGGAGCCAGAGAAGCACTTTGCTGAGGAAACTTCTCCCAGAGTTTGGGGAACCTGTCTTGGGGTCAGTGAAAATAATGGGGGACAACGAGGCAGCACTTAGCCTCACCAGAAATCAAATGACAACCCCTCGCAGTAAGCACATAGACATTGTCCATCATTTTGCACGAGAGCGTGTAGCCTCAGGAGAGATTGCATTCGAGCGCTTGCCTTCTGTCAAGAACGTAGCAGATATTCTTACCAAGCCCCTGCCTAGGGACTTGTTTCTGAGTCATGTAGCAGGCTTAGGTTTGCGCCCGCTACCTTAGGATTTTGCTCTGTCTTGTGTTGATGCCCTGTTTTTACCATCAGCCATGGCTGCATGAGGGGGATGTTGCACTACGGTGTACCTCGCATCCAGTCATAGCTGATGGCGAATTGTGCACAACGTTGCGCTAGGGCTTTCACGTCATCTGCGAAAGCCCGCCTGTTTGCACTTGCGAGATATGCGCACTTCGCTGCGCACTTCATCTCGTTGAGTACGGCACCTAGGTCTTTCTCTTTGCGTATATAGTTGTGGCCCAGACGGGCACATGTCAAGTCTCCAGAGTATCGTCAATAGCGAGTTGCCCCTGGTGGTGTGACACATGGACTGTTCAACGGTGTGAAACATTGACAGTACCATTGTTGGGTATGACGAGTGACTCATCTGGTAAACAGAGACATTGACAGGTGCAAAGCTTAGGGCTTCTCTGCATCCATTGGATGCGACGACACGGGAAAGAGAGGTGTTTCCCCATGCTCTCCTCTGCCATCATGGACGACACTGGAGTGGTTCCCAGTTGCCTGGTGATGATAGGCTGACCCTGGAGTTGTCGGTTGCCACATGCAGCAGCTCAGGACGTAGGAAGCACACTCACTGTCGGGACCTTGATGATGACGTCGTTTCTTTTACCACACTACCGCATCCATGATGAGAAAGCGTTACCTTTTTGTCTAGATTCATCGCTACTATCTGGTGACTGACTCCGCCTCAACTCACAACAAACCATCAGGCCCAGGCAGGTGCACAACATGCTCGTTACAAGGAGATGTATTCTGAAACTTAGCCACGATACAGATGAAAGCACACCGCCTGTATCCAAAATGCATCAATTGAGTGTGGCTTAATTCAAGGCATGCACATGTCCGTCCGCCGAAGTACTACACAACGGCAGAAAGGAGGTGCCCGGCAAGGAGCGCCTCATGCAAAAAAAGGAGCACAACCTGGCGCCAAAACGGCATATTGCGGACTATCTCCAGGATACCGGTACAAGGTCTTCATACAGATAGCAACTCCTTGGGACACCATCGCTATAGGGGTATTCCATCAACACATTTGTTTCATCTCCACGCATGCACAAGCCGATAAGACAGCGTGCCCAAAACTTGCAGCACAATTTCTGCAAAGCACTGGAAGATCGGAGTGAAACAGCATGTATACACAATCGGAGATAGGCTCTGCGATGCTGCGCAAGCAGACCAATGCCTATCTGCAGTTCCAACGATGACTCGGTGCCTTTCCGGGCCATGACTCGGACGCAGCCGAGCTTGACGCTGGCTCATTGATAGCAAACAAGGTGATTGTGGACCATGATGGTGAACTCGGAAAGCACACTGACTGCTGTCTTCCTAGCAGCTGAAGGGTCGACGGGAGAGAAAGGCCGGACAAGGTTGGGAGAGCGACCCTAACTCGGGGGGGGGGGGGGCAGGACAATGCCATGACACCTTGTGGGGCTCAGAAGCTCACTTGCATTGCAAGCTTGCCTCACCTTGCATTCGTATCCGCGTCAATTCATGCACGCTGAGAGTGGCAGCCCAGCAAAGCAAGCAGCTCAGCGGATGTGAGTTCGCATCATCGTGTTCACCGAGGTCGCGTTGTTGGCGGTGTGGGCCTTGGGGCCGGGGAAAACATTCCAAAAGCGAAGCGTCTCGTCACCGGCGCCCGTGACGATGGTCTGGCCGTCCGGAGACATTGCGAGGTATAACACACGCAGCGTATGGCCTGTGAGCGTGGCCAGCTTGCTCATCGTCGGGTACTTCCACACGATGATCTGGTTCTGGGAGTAGCCATGCGTCGACACAATCTCGTTGACGTTCTTGGACCAGGCCAAATTGCAGACCTGCATGGCGTGCGGGGGTTTGAGCAAAGCCCTAGAAAACGACTGTGACGAGGCTAGCTTTTAGAGAACAATCGGCGTCATGATGTCGGATGGTATGTGCAAGTTGCTTGGGCGAATGTGGCCGTTGCCAGGGTGCAGAAGCCAAAGGAGGTGCATGCAGCGAACACAGTTCCTCGCACAGTTTGTTGAAACAGGTTGTGAACAAGCAAGCTTGGCATCCCTGGTCCTCGCGACCATCTCAGCGCTCCCGTCAGACAGTACGATTCACGGGGCCATGCCTGAAAACACGTGGCGTTTGGTGAATCTTGCTACAACACTGCCACATCCACATGGACATGTACCTTGTTACAACACTACCGCATCCACATGGACATTGGCAACTCCAACAACTACTTGGGAATCATGCTGACACAAATGGGGTTTGACACACAATCTAGCAAAGCACTGTGCATTGGAGTGTCTCTGGGAGCGTGCCTGCGAGCCAGTGTCGACACTCTGGAGCTTTTGGCTGGTGGCAGTGTTCCAGAATCGAATGCATCGGTCCGCGGTGCCGCCACCCGAGGCCAGCAGACCGTGTTGGTGGGGCGACCAGGCAATGGCTTTGACGGCTGCCGTATGCTCCCCAAACTTCATGATTGGCTGAGGATTGTGTAACCCCCAAATGCAAAGCTGGTTGTCATTCCCACCCGAGGCCAGCTGCCGATCGTCTGGTGACCACTTGAGGCCGCAGACTTCTGAGCGGTGTGCGGCGCACCTAAACACAGTTGGTCACTCGTCCCTGAGTCACGAGTGCGCCCCTGTCCGGATAGCTCTGGATTGCTGTGTTTGTCCAATTCCCCCGTCTGGGAGCGTTTGATGCCTTGCACATTGTTGGTTTCAGCAACATGAATGCATCTCATTGCATGTGCTGCCTATTGAGGTTTCGACTGATTCCAGAATAACTAGTCAAAGTCGAGTCAAAGAAGCCACTTTTCATCACATGAAACTTTGTGTCTTGCAAGATGCAACAAACAAAGTGAACTCGATCCGACCTGGAGCATCATGTCATGCACGTACATGGCGTACGTGCATGATGCGAGCAGACATACAAGCGTCGCCGCCTCATCCATGCAGGTATATGGAGGATGGGGCAGCATTACTGGATGTGATAGGATGAGCATGATTGAAAGAGAGCCCTTGCTTGACTGAAATATGATTGTCTGAGTATCATGTGTCTTTTTACAACACTGCGGCACTCACATGGACATTGGCAGCTCCAAAGATCCCTTGGGTATGCCCTCGGCAATTTGATTGATCTCAATCCTTGAGAGATGGGCGAGGCTATACGAAAGCGTGCATTGGCCACTCATTTGTAAGATCAGCAATGGAATCAACATCATGCTCATCAGCATGCCTGGTGTGAAAGATATACTCGTTTGAACAGGCTAGAGGTGCGCGGCGCACTTTTGGACAAATGCATCCTCCACACGGACGTCTCGCTGCAAGACAAATTTGTCGCGGGATCCGGTTGACAGGAGGTGTGAGTTCCAAGCCATCGTCCCCACACGCTGCCTATGCCCGCTCATCGAGCGAATTTGCTTGAGCTTCGAGACATCAAAGATGCGTGTGTCCCCGTGTGATGTGCCCACTGACAAGTACGTCCCCCGCTGGCTCCACGCAACGGAACACACCATGTCGTTGGGTGAGAGGTCGACAAGCTTCGTGACCTGCTCGGCAAATGACACAGGTCATGCTCATTCGCTCTGCCGTCTCGAACAAAGATGGTGCAGGTTCATCATTCACGTGATAATGTGAATGAAAAGTCACTAGGACGTTGAACAAAGGATACACAGGGAGACATGGGGAATCCGGAACAGAAAGAATACGCTTGGACACGAAGTGAGATGACAGCAAAAGGACTCTGTTCTGCCATTCTCTTGCTTTGAAGCGAGATACCCCTGTACAGCCATTTCGGGTATGCGCTTGTGTACGCTGGAGACATTGACACGACTCCGTCCTTGCATTGAGAAGAAAAAATCCTACGCTTCTTCCTGGCGGTGCAAATGCAAAGGGCAATCTGCAAAGAGACATCGCTGCAACAGTCCCCTGCGCCCCCGACCCACAAACAGCACACAGAGACATCGAGCTCACCTTGCATGTACAGGCGCTCCAAAGGTAGACGCAGTACCCGAGGCCAACTGCGAGGACGTTTTGGCTGCTCCAGTCCACTAGGTTGAGGTAAAAGTCGTCCTGCAGCGCTGGGGCATCGAGGACCTTGAAAGGGCCGCGCGGTATCTTCCGGGGCGTTCTGCGCGGAGAAGCGACCGGAGAGCCCGGCATCACGGCCTCAGCGAGCACCGGGGACATGTTGAAGGGGGACTGAGGGGCCGACCCGGCTGCGGGGGAACGCTTGTCACCGGAGATGAAGCGAAACATCTTGTGCCCTGGCGCAATTGGCGAGCGAAGGGCCTCGCTTGCGAGCGACGGCTTGTCTGCGGGTAACGAGCTCGGGGAGCTGCATCTGCACAAGGGGGGCAGGTCGGTGTTTCACTTACGTTGGAAGGTACAGCGCGCAGAGATTTGCTCTGCATGTTCCCAGACACTTCTTGGAGTTGCCAAAAGTTCATGTGGATGCGGTTGTGTTGTACAAATATACATCATTACATCACATTGGTCATGGCAGGAAATTGACAACAGAAATCAAAATATACATCATCATCATGTGCAGATTGCATACTGAGCTTTACTTGCATGACACTCCCTTATGCAGACGTGAGGCTCCACACAAACTTCCGAGTTGCAAATGTTGAGTTTACGATGTCCATGTGGACGCGGTCGTGACAAACACATCACATCACACAGCCTGCCAATTGCAACACACTCACTGGCCACTGTGACTACACTGGCCATCGAACCGAGGAATCAGGAGGCGGCTGTCACTGAGTCAGTGCATTGGCAAACAAGCTACCAAATGAAGGACTCGTTTCATAGAGATATGCCATCTAATAGTTCACAAAAATCAACAGCAAGCAGGTCGCATTTGAAAGAGCTGAAGCTGAGCCCCTGTGCGGTGGACAGCGTTGGACACGTTGGACACTGTAGTTACTTCAAGTTTGGACTTGCAAGTGCTGCCAAAGCAGACGTGTAAGTGTGATTGGGCATGGTCATACTCACGGTATGTGGCGATCATGTCCGAGGCAGGAGCATGTCGCACCCGAGCAACGTCTGTTTCAGCAGGTTCCGGTAAGCCGGGTTAGCGTCGTCTCGGTCCACTTGTGATGGAGATTCGGATGCAGCCAGTTCCCGATCAAGCATCGAAAATCCCAACCGGGCACTGGTTGCGCGGCTTGGTATGAAGCGATCCGAGTAAACTATGCTGCGCCTCGGCGACTGGAAGACGGCCGACGGAGACTCAAGAGACTTCCGCAACGTATCCACGCGCGGTGACGCCGTGGGCGTCTTAGGCTCAGGCAACGACGAGGCGTTGAGGGAATTATGCTGCAAATCGTTGCTGGCGACCATCGCGACCGATCCGATTCGAGCTGGAATGTGCTCAGGTCGACAGTGTGCAAACACTTCTACGCGACTTGCCCCGATACCATTAAGCTGTACCCTTCAACTATCAAAGAGTACATGCAGTTGCCGGCTGTCATTGTGTTTGTCAAGCGGTACCTGCACAGCGCGCGACTCGAGGTGAGCCCATGCGCCGGGCACTTTGGATCGAAAAAAGCGGCACCTCGGACCAGGAAACTCAGGTCACTATAGGAAAATTGATACACAATACTTAGGAAAGAATCGGCTGCCGCTGAATGCTGGTTTTTGAGGGAACATAAGTAAATGCCTGACTGGAAAGGAACCGATGCAAATGACTCACTGTACGAACAGAATCAAGCCATGCAAGATATCACGAAGGACATTACTAGCGGCCGGACGTGCGTGGAATGACCAAGGTCGTCAGGACGCTGCCCGGAGATATGCCTGGTTGTTTGACAACCCATCAAGGAAGCCAGAAGCCAGCTTCCAACACAATGAGGCAATTCGCATGCACACGCCAACACAATCAACTAATGGATGCACATCGTGTGCGATGGTGCGGGCCAGTTGCCATAACCATGTCGCAATCGCAATCAAGAACACATTTCATGCTCACATTTACCTCTGCAAATAGCTCCACCAGAAGAAACCCCATGACAGAATCACCCTGGTCACGCAATGAAGCTATACAATGTGAAAGGCATCCTGCGTGGACGCATGGGTCGGCGCCATGACAGGTTGTGTACGGCCAAGATATGTGCGTTGAAGCGAGATGCGCGAACTGTCGACCCGAAGAGCAGGGCAAGCAGCAGCGCAAGCCGGCCACAAGAAGGTGGAGCACTTTCGTTTTCCAAAAGGAAAAAACAATGCATCCTGAAATGGCGCGTAGATGCTGTGCCACCTTAGCACAGCAAGATAACAAGCCCCGTGAACAGTGAAACTGTAGACTCTATTCACTCCGTGCCCTGGGCGTGGACATCCTTCAAAGTGTGAAACATACCTTGTTGCTTAAGTACAGCTGGTGAACTCTGCCACTCTGGTGGACAGCTGACAGCGACCCCCTCGTCCGATTCTGAGCACCAAGAGAATTTTCAGCGCAAGCTCAGCGCTAACGAGCAAGACACATTATGCAGGAACAATGAGAAAGCACATCAGTATTCAAATGATTGACGTGCCTCTCAACGAGCACTAGTCGATAGTCGTTGCTAACATCCAATTATAAAAAGCGTATGCGATATTGCTGTACATGAGACCCACGGAATGAAGGAGCCGTTAATGACTTCCGCTGGCACCTGTGGCGCTTTCTGACAAGCGTTGTGACAAGCCTTGAGCTTGTGGTGCATGAGCTGCATGAGGAGACTGAACGACATTCGTAAACAACACACGCGCTACTTTCCACGAGATGTCAGGCAACCCCGACAAAAGCATTAAGCTCTGCCAGAACGTCTGCGTATATCATTTTATCCATCGTCGCTATTATCTAACGGGTTAACAGTGTGGTTGTCAGTGCACACCAGCAGCATGGACGTCGAGCGCATGCTTGGGCGCGTCACTGACAGGCATTAGGACAGGGCCCTGGTACAGATCAGGAAATTATCAAAGTTCTATATTTCGACATAGGGTGCGAACATCGTTATGCCTGATTCGGCATCAAGACTTGGCTGTTTTCTGCTCTGTGCAGTGGGCGTGGTGAGATGTATCCTCGCTTAATGGAGATGTGAACAGGCAGCTCAACTCGTGGGTGGTATGGACCCAATCCTTTATTATTACAAGGTGACTGTCAAGTGTGGTGACAACACGCGCGTGGAACACCTAGCCTTGACAGAGAGAGCCTTTCACGCGATTACCGGGAGGGAAAGGACATCATACGACGTCGTTTATCGCGGGTTGCAAGGCACACGCAGTGGTCATCTCGTGACTCTGGATATCGCGGTGAGTTCTTGTCCTGCTCGAGTGTACAAGTATCGTCAAACCCCAACCCATGGCGCTATATGGGTGTTCAGGGTACTGCCACCGCAGGTTGTGGCTGTTCCAAATTGCAATGTCATGAGGTTCACACGCTGATACATTTTGGCAGTGGCGTGGCTGTGTTTCTACGACCATGACTTTGCACTCCGCTTTGTGTGCAGGACAGGCACTCGCATGCAAGCCGGTCCTATCCGTGATGCGGATCACTCATAGGGCTCGAATGTGATACAAATGACATCGCATGTCTCTCCAGGGGCCAAGATCATGTTGACCGGTGCTATGCTTTCACCAAATTGTTGAACCTCCAGGTACTTAGGTCACCCAAGATTCAGTGATGAGGACTGGAACCACCTCTGAAGTTCCCCGGAATAGGAGGGTTTTGGAACAACGACAAAAGCATTTTTTGGGGTTTCAAGTTGCAAGCGCAGATACAACAGGGAAGCGCAAAACGACAGTGATAACTTTTCATAGCCTTGGAATGTGCTGTCCTCTGATGTCTTTGACATTTGATCATGCAGCTGTTCGTGGACGACAATCGAAGGAGTGGCAAACTTGGAAATTATGATCCTCCGACAAGCGACACGCTGTACTACCTCTACAATAACGTGGAGCCGTACCCAGAGCACATCACTTACGATCACTTCCATCGGCTGGAAATTGAAGTGCCAACTGGTTTCCATGCGGTACGCCTATGGCCTCCACTCAAACCTAAGCATGGCTATTGCTTGGCTGTGAGTTCTCTTGAGACTCGTGGTTGGTGACTTCATGGCGTTGATGGTGTATTTTTTGCACCCCTTGGGTCGGTGCAAGACAACAGAATTACCAAACGTCGCCCATCCACCCACACGTCACATATGTAAGCATACAAGTCAATCATATTGCATGTCGTTCCCTGGACAATCTTTCATGCTCTGCTTGTGCATGCAGCTGCCTGTGCTTCTGTCAACCATTGACTGGTAGTGGGAAGGTGCATTTGACATCAACAGTTCGGTTGATCTTCGAAGAGCCAACACCTCTCGCGAGTGAGTCTCAGCTGTTCGCATACACTGATCTGTGTGCCTAGATGTTTTTATGCGGTAATAATGTGTTGATACAAGTATCAGCGACACCGCATTCACATGGACATTTGCAGCTCCAACACAGCTTGGGAAGCAGTGCTCGAGGCACGCAATGTCCATCAGGCTGGCTTACCATACATAGCCTGAGCCAAGGAACCTTTATGTTGTGCAGCTCAAGAATAAAAGGCAGGACAACAACCTCTCCGCGTCC
>NW_028323516.1:0-43194 GCF_984573655.1 Nuphar pumila | reverse complement strand
CGATGGCGATGATAACGCATTCCAACCCTGGCCTTTCGCAGGGTGACGAGTTCCAGTACCAGCCTTGCGAATTCGTAACGATACCACCCTGTTTCCTAGACCATCATGCAGTTGCTTCCTTATCAACGACAAATTTCGCCTCGAATCACATGCGCTGTTTTCATGTCTTGGATACAGGCCTTGCGTCTGCATCCTTGGGGAGTGGAATGTATATATGGACACAACCTAAGCAGCCCACTACACCATTCGCAGGAGAAGAACTGCAGTGGCAAGCCATGGATGACAATCGGAACACACGTGGTTGAGAATATCCTCCAGGTGATTGCCACCACGGGTCTGATGCTGCTGCAAAGGAAGACCAGCAGCGTAACGAGTGCGGGCCAACCTGTCATCGCCATATTGTAATGGCTTATCTGGGATGCTTACGATGAATAACAACAAGTAGCTCTGCATGCAAAGTCATTTTGTTAGGTTGTTTCCTTCGTGAGAGAGCTCATGCATTTGACGCTTTTCGCAACACGGCCGAGGTGCGTAATGGGGTTCTTGCAACACATGGCAGGTAACACTCGGTAGCAAGCGCGACCATGTGATAAATAATCTAAATAATGTTTGTAAAGCTTTCTTCGGCAGGTTCAGCTGCAAGGCCTGTCCTTCGGCACACTATCGCCACTTCATGATAGTGCGCTTCTGGACGCGCATCGCATGGCCAGAACTCGCCAAGGCAAACGGCCAGCGACCAGCTGCTCAAATAGGGCACATCACCTGCAGATGAGCTTAAATGCGGCGCGAAGTCATGTCACGGAGAGCGATAAGAGCGGTGCGCTGTAATTATTTGAATGCGAGCATGGTGGAGGTTCGAAAACCTCCTTATTTGAGATGCCTCCTGCTCTTCGTAACCTAGATACACAACGTCTGTAACATAGTTACAGCTTTGCGCTGTGCAAGGATCGTATGCGCAAGTGCAAACTGGATTCATGATGGTCGGTCTGCCAGATTGGCTGGCATGATGGTTCAAACCTGAGCATGACGCGTGACTCAGCATGTCCCGCGAATGTCATGACTGATGAATTTGCGTCAGTAACACAGTACGGTTGCTGTTTGAATTAAAATACAGACTTTTGAATTGCGTGTAGTGAGTTTTTACGCATGAAAGCGCGATGTACCGGTGCTTGTTGAACAGTACATTGTGTTCCAAGTACCAACAACGGTGCATTCAGTAACGGTGTATGTCAATTTGGCCGAACAATGGACCGATGCCGAGATTTCTTGTCATTTGAAGTAAGCATGTTCTGCTTTTCCATCTTTGTTCGTGTGGATGAGTGGATTCATGCATGTAATCGAAGTTAATTGGCACCTGCTGCCGGCTCTAAGCGGCCGCAGGTGTTTCAATGGCACACCTATCACTGTGCAGAAGTGCAAACTAATGTCAGCTGGTGTCTTGGCCGACCGACCGACTGACAAAGCAAGTGAGGTGATACCAACAATGCTCGAAGGGCGGTGTCAGGGTTACAACGTCATCCAACGAAAGTGTTTTCTTTTTGACCGTCGGTCTGGCTGAAGGAAAGTGACACGCTAATTTCTCGAGAAGAAAGGAATGACGAATCCATTGCACTTTTCACACGTGTCCCTTGTGCCACAATCGTTGGAGGATGGCTTCATCAGAAGTCCACTCTCTATCAAGCTTTATAAGTCAGGATGCCTGTTTCCAAACGGTTTATCTTATGGGATATGGGGAATTGTTTTGCCATCATGGCAAGGTAGACGAGGATTGGCATTTCGGACGCGCTTGCATGAGCCCGTCGCGTCACTCCAAGAGACAATGCTGTTTTTAACACGACTTTGCATATATGTTAATGTGGAAGGTAAAGGAACTGAAAAAACTGCAGATGCGTGTTGGTTGAACGCGAGAGTGTCTGAACGCCAGCTCGACACGTCCAATTCATTGTCCGACATTGCCAACGGGCCTGCACGCTGCTCGCGAACTGGTGCGTTGCCTTACCGGACGGCAGTATATCGCTACGAAGGCACGAGCGCATGATCGAGTGCACGTATCCTGATGAGCTATCAACGAAAATGTTGATGGACGCGACGGGTTTGACGTCATGCGCTCGGTAGTGCTCGCTATCTACCGAATGGAGCACATAAATCCGCTTCAATACGGTGCCAGAAGTCAAGAATAATATCAGTGGTACAAGGTCATGCTGTCATCGGTGTGATGGCTTTCAATCGAACATGACAATATTAACATCGCGCAAAATTACTACTGCTTATTGTGGGTCTTACTATCAATAATGCTCAATAAACATTGGACGTCAGGGGACCAGTCATTACTTTGTCATGGCCACAAACTGGACGCAAGAGCTGCGCTGAACAGGAGAGCCAAGCAGTCGCACAGCACTCTTTGCGAAACGTATGGCTTCATCATGGACAGTCAGGACTAGCGGTAGAGTGTCCTCGTATGGGTGGCAGCGTTAGCCTGTTCATTCGTTCTTGACAGGCAGGCATGCGTCCTGTTCTTTGCGCAATGGTTTAACAGTCTCGTTCAATTGCCTGGAAATGGGACCACAAGCAGCTGCGGCCTTGCCGTGTGCGCAGGCTGCCTTGCTGCAGTCTAAGGGAGGCTGTTTTCTGTGTATGAGCACATCAGCAGTGGTGTTGGACCCAGAAGAAGCTATTTCCATTATCATCGCAGAACTTGATACAGTCGACACAAATCTCCGAAAGGTGCTGTATCCACCATTTCTTCGGATTTGTTGTTTTGATGACGGCATGTTGTTTGTCGCTATTCCTCGCCTGGGAGCTTGCTCCAACATCGTCAGGGTACACGACCCAAAAGGACGGTGATATGGCTTGCATACAGAACTTACAGCGTTCTTTCATTGGCGTTCGTAGTGAAAGAGCCCATCCAGGTCAGTGGCATGTTGGTTGTCAACACATCATAGCCCGTTCCTGTAGCCTTGCGTTTACGTTCGTGGACGCGTGGACACGCAAATCATTGTTTATTCACTAAAGCACATCGCTATTACAACTGTAGTGCCTGCCTGTCAGCGCACTGACTGACCGACCGACCGACTGTGGTGAGGCTTGGCATTGCTGCATGACAACTGAATTTGAAAACCGATGAAGTTCAACTGCGCAACCATCCGCGCCAGCTGGTGACCTACATATGTAAAGTTGGACGCTTTTGGGGGGATGCGCTCAGATTTGGGCCCTTGACAACCCAGCATTGCTTCTCGTCGCAAGGGCAGACCACAGGCAGCTGTCAGGCCATGCTACTCAGCGATTGCTTTTGTTTCAATGTAAGTGAGAAATAAGTTCGCCATGCATATGAGCTTTTCTGCCTGGAAAGCACTTTGATCTCTTAGAGGGCGCGATGCCAGCTCAGTTCAGTGGCCATTGAGCGGCTATCCGCCCGTGAGTTCGAGTGCCAACTCTTTCACTTCATGCATGACTAGTGAATGCTTGCGATCACGTTTTGTGGGCTGTGCTAACAGCAGCATCGGCGTATCGCATCTTGTGGCCCGCTTAGGCCGAAGCCAACGTTGCTACGCTCAGCTCATCATTTTCTGTCTGTCAAATGCGTTTTTGGAGCTTTTGTTTCGGTTACACAATCATATTGCGCTGGTCAGCTCTAGCAGGCATGCATTGCTTTCCAGTGCTCTGTCCCGAGCTGATGACAAGTCCGCTTACGGTCCGGGAGCGGCGTGCAGGCGGCAGCCGGCGAGGTCATCCTATGGTTGGAGCGTTCATCAGTGCGCAGAGGCTGCAAGGAGGCGACAATGTACCTTTCGTTCATGTGCGTGTTGTCTCAGCTCCAGATTAGTCATGTCCTGCCTCAGTGCAGCTCTCCAAGACATGCGCTCTTCATCATCCTTCAGGTTGCACGTGTTGTATCGCCAGGGAATATACGGGGGATGCGTTACATAAGAAGCGCCTTTCTGGATGGAGTCGACAAAGTGGGTGCCCATCGCTCAGGCTGGAGCGCCATCGCGTTTGTGCTACTGTGCTTTTCCATGCTCGCGCGTTGTCAGTCGTGCCCAGGAGAGACGTAACGCCAATGAGCATGTCGCGACACAACGGAACTGTGGTATCGTTCAAAACGGTTCCTCTTCGGAGGTATCTGTGCACCGAGCTATCTGGAACGTATTGACGCAATGGGCTAGCGTTGCCCATCGGATTGGGGTTTTAGCGCGTTTCAGTCAGCTCAGCTTCCCACTTTGTATCGAAATACACGCTATTGGGTATGTGCATGCCATTTGGGTCCCTTCAACCCTGTGCATCGCGTTATCCCGGATGTTCAACTGATAACGTTTGTGGCCTCTGCTTGGCACATGCGCGAACATACTTCGTGGATGGAGCGGAGTATTGTCTTCAGGAACATACCTGGCTGAACGCTATGCAGCTCCAGGCACAGCGCCAGCATGCCTACATGCCCTCTCAGGCATGCAGTCTGTTTTGCAGGGTGGTCGGAGCTGTGCACAGTATTCCTGTCACCATCCCAATGCCTACGCTGAGCACGCTGCCGGACCAGAGTGTGTCTCAGGTGAGATGGACCTCGTTTCCAGACTTCCGTCATGTCCTGCGATTACACCAGGCTACGCTCCCTAAAGTCAGGCAGCTGATTCACGACGCGTTGCAGCGTCTCCCCTCCCGCCGGTCGGTCTATCGACTCACCGCCATCCCTGGTGGCCTGCGTCTAGAGGAACGCAGTGGCAGTGTGGTCGTAACGGTCAACAGCAGCACTGGCGAATTGCAGTGGTCACTGAGTGAACACAGGTGCGCATCAGGAGTTGAGGGCGAATGACACTGCCTTCAATCATCAATGTTGGGCCGTGCAAGTAATGTTATCCAAAACCACATTCTGGGTTTGCGTGCCTTCGATGAGGGGGCAGGGTACTGATCAGTCGTTGATCCATCTAAATTGAATGAACCCGTCGGATGTCATGTCTTACTCATTGGATTCGGCCACGCGGACCTTGGATGACGATACATACCAAGGGCGGAACAGAGGTACAAGGAACTTGAGACACTTAGAACAGAGCAGTTGCAAGAGGCAAGCCACCCGAGTGCCATGTAATCAACAGGCATCCAGGTCCACACCTGTTCAGGGCGTAGCAAGGGGTGGCCGCATGCTCTTATGTTAGGGTTCTAACTCGCCTGCCGCGAGATTCGAAAGCCACAATTTTGCTTCGAGGGGCGCCTTTCAACCACATGCGCCTCAGGAAGCTGCCAGTTGTTTGTCGATGGTTTTGATCACATGGTTCCCTGATGATTGGAATGTGCAAATTTTCTCATACACGGTTCAGGACAACGGCGTTGCTGATTCGATCCCTCGACGGTATGGAGATCCGCCTACCAGTGCCTCAGGATATAACGTGAATGCTGATGGCCACCTGCTTGTTTGCTGCAGCGAGAAATGCCCATTCAGCACGCTTCAAGACGCGTTTAGCCAGATGGTGCATCAGAACCGGAGGATTGAGCCATCATCTGCTCTGGACTCCTCCACGCACACGACACCGCAGTCGACGCCAGAGACCTCAAGCCGGGGCCGTCACTCTGAGCCTCGGAGGCCTTCAGTTCGTCCGGCACAGCGCGAGGGCGCCCCTCGACAGCCACTCACTGCATCCGATGCCGAGCACATCTGCCATGGAATCGTTGCGACGAAGCGCGCGCGCTCAAGCGCCAAGCCTCTCAGAAATGGCGGGAACGCTGGATCGAGGACGGCTGCATCCCAGCTCTTCTGCAGTCTCTATCAGATGGGGGGCAGCAATCCGAATGGGTGGCGGGGTGCAGTGCTGGAGTCTTCGGACCCCCGGCGCCCGTTCCAGCCGATGGATGCGTGGCCTCGGTCGATCAGCTACGTCCTCCGCTCGTTGTTCGCCGAGCCCTTCGTCGCGCGCAACAGCGGTGCAGCAGTTTTTGCGCAGAGCTGCATGCAATGGCGTCAGCCGATCCTGTCAAAACAGAGAATGCAGACGGCAAGACAGCAAGTGTTCAGCTCTCCCGCGTGTGCGGGCTAAGCAGCGCCGTGCTTGAGGTCATTGCCGTCTGCGTCAGCGACCCCCTGTGTGTCGCAATTGAAGCGTCCAAGTACGGCCTCATGCAGCTCCTCATGCAACAGCTCTGCCTGAAGCTTGGCGCCCCGTCCTTCATGGACGCCTCGCGTGGCATCCTTGAAACCAAAGGCGTCCGTGCCGCTGTCACGAATGGTATGCTGCCCCTCCTCTGTGCATATGGTCTGGTAGCCCCTGCTGTACGCAAGCCATGTACTTCGCCCCCTGTCTGTGCAAGCGGCGAAATGGGTCGAGTGGCATCCTAGCTGTAGGGTTGTGCATGTGATCCTTGCGAATGCTCTGGCTCATTTTGCTGAATGAGCGGCTGTGTTCAGGGTCAGCAACACGCCACCCGCACGGTGCGAGGACAGCTTGCACAGCAGTACTGGCAACATGCATGTTGGGTTTGCGTCCATCCCGGAGCTGGAGGAAGACAGTGATGCTGGGATGGGCCTGTACAAGACAGGCTTTGCGTTTGACACCTTGGACGCCGCCTCTGGCGGTCTTCGGGTGCCGACTGCCAGCCAGAAGAACCTTGCGCAGGCAGTCACATCTGCTATGCTGATGGGGACGGGGTCCAGCAACAGCAATGGAGATGACACTGCACGCCCATCGGAAGCGATGGATTGGCCAGGGGGCCAGTGTCATCAGTGACTCAGGGGTTTGGGAAACCAAGGCCGATGGACGAGGTGCTTCCCTCATGCTCCTTGTCTCATTGTCGGCATCCTCTGTTGCAGTCGTTTGTCACTGCATCTATACATACGTGTCCGAGCGTGTAGTGCTTGTAGCATCCACAATAATGGCTTGTCTCCTCTTATGGAATGGTGGCATGCCATTGGTGCCATTTCGACATGTTGAGGCAAACTGATGAATCTTTGGACGTCGAGCATCAACAAATCGTTTGCATGTGCAGGGCGCGTCACACACCCACAACGACACCTCGGCCTGTGATCGAGAGCGTGGAATTGTGTCAGGCAGCTTAGCCCAGGGGATGACACGTCGAATGCGCCACAGTCGAATGTAAAAATGGCTCCAGGGCCAGTCCGCCCGAAGGCTGTGACCACGGCTCCCCCAGGCGAGGTCAGAAGACGGACCTTGCAATGCCCTTGGCCCCCTCGAGCTCAGGTGTGGGAATTTCTATGATGTCTGTGATGCGCGACCTGGAAAATCCAGAGTCGTTGCGCGCGGCAGCCCAACTTGCTGTCACGAAATGCCATTCATCGGCGTCTTCCTTAGACTCGAACAAGCGTGCCTGCCCTGACACATTGCGGTGGCGGCGGTTGTGTTGTCGCTGTGTGGAAGGCAGCTCGGATATGCAGGCAATGCCACAGTCCTGGCACCACATGGCATATCGGTTGCCTGTAGGCAGTGCCTTCACTCTGTAGTGTTGTTGTGGTTTGCTGAGCTCAAGAAGTCGTTGTGCAGAGCTCTCTGAGCATGACCCTAGCTTGCAAAAGCCATCCCCTCCGTTTGTCCCCAAGCTACCGCTTTGCGGGGCTCCTCTCTCCCCTTGCTGGCGACAGCATGGCATCGTCATCACGACTTGCGCGGCGGGTGGATGTCGGACGGCAACCACACGTCCAATGCAGCATCGCCTGGAACGATTCGGGCACCCTCGCACGTGGCCTTGCCGTTGCTGTTGGACAGAACGCTGCCAGACTTGGAAGAAGCAGAACCGGGAGGTCTCAGCCGAGCAGGAGGTGGGATTGATGGCGGTCGTCGCTGCGCAGACACTTGTACTCGGCAACCTTGCCGCGATCCTTCAGTTTGCACGGGTGCGGGGCTCCAAGCCGCGTCTGCGCGCCTCAAACGGCCTGCCGACGCTCTCCAGTTACCCCGGATCTCTCAATCCGGTAGAGAATGATCACGGCGACCACATTCCCGGCGTCCCCAACTCCGGGTATAGCTCTGCCCGGTCCGTCAGCACAACCGGGAACCCTGTTGGACGGCATGCCAATGAAACCTGCACTCGACCTTGCCACCGTCGTGGGCCTGCCGCTTCCTCACACGGCGTACGACTTTGCGGCGCACTTTGATGTCGTCCGCCTCTTCGGCCCCTTGCCTGGCGACCACGATGTCGCATCACGAACAGCTCAGCAGCTGCGAGCTCTGCTAGTCGCTCTTCTCCACTTCACCCCTGCAGCGACTGCTTACGCTCACACGGCCTTCCCTGGGGTCCCACGACCCCAATATCGCCAGCACGCCTCGCAGATGCCGGTACTTACGAGCTGCTTGCTGGCATCGACGGCCGCCACGCAAGTGTCGAAGCGCTCCCGCAGCCCTACAGTGATGACTCGCTGCAGACCCTCCTGCTCATGGCGTCACTCAATTTCACGATCCCCCCACCGTTGCACACCGTGACGCGCCATGAGGGCTGCACCCTGCTGCATCTGGCGCTCGGCGTGCCGGCAGCACCCAGGCCTGTGAACCTTCCGCTTGCAATCGCTGCGCACATGCGGCTACTGCTGAAGGGGGTGTCCGCCGACACGGTGTCCATGGCAGCCCTGTGGGAGCTGGCGCGGCTCCTCCACCTCATCTGTGCACTCCTTCAGCAGCAGCCTGGCCCCACGATGCTCAACGCTGTCGTGCACAGCTGTTTGGATCTTACGTTCTGCGTGTTGCATTTCCTGCGCCGCGGGCGAACCCTCACAACTGGAGTGCGGCCTCATGGGCTTGATGGACGCCACGCTGTCGGCACTCACTCATTTCCATGAAAGCCGCCGAGCACCACAAAGCGCTCGGGCGCGACTCCTCGCCGCTCAGCTCCATGACCGGGCCGTCCACCCGACCGCCTTGACATTCACGACGCTCCTCCTGTTCCAGCCGAGCGTGACGGACATCCTCCCGCGTGATGGCCTTCTCGCCATGCAGCTCCGTGCGATCGACTACTTCATCGAACTCTCGTGTCTGATCTCAAAGCAGCCAGCTGACGCAGTCGATCATGCGCCCGGCCACGACAGAGAGCGCTCGATGGCGCGTCACCCGTACTTGTCGCCACCACGGCCGCGCTCAGGGCTGCTGACGGACGTCGCGCCTCCCCCCCCCTGCATCATGGGGTCAGACCTGGGCGCAGATGACATCATCCTCGGGGACACGCCACGATTGACCTCGCCGAGGGGCATCACACCGGGTTCACTTGATAACGGTACTGTAGAGCAGGGCGACATCCCTCCAGCGGCTGGCATGATGCGCCGCGGTGACGCAATCAAGGCGTTTGAGCCATGGGTTATGCTCCCGTCAGGCCTGGCGATGCGCGTACTGCAGAGCGCCGCCAGCCGCTTGGATGCCGCTGTGAAGCTTCGCACTCTCCGCTTGCTGCAGGTCGTCTTCTCCTGCCCTGGCTGCCCTCTTCGTCTCGGCAGAGTCGCTCAGCGACCATTACGTGCAAGTACCACTACCTCATGTTCTTGAAGCTCTTCCTCTCGCCGCGCGCCCCCAACAACGGCGGCTGCACACCCTCCATGTGATCGCGCGATCTGACCGTGAGCCGCCCTCCACCAGCCGCAGCACGCAGTGGACGGTGGGAGACACGCAACGGGCAGCTCTGCCTCGCTCACCTCCGCGTGCTCTCGGCGCTGGCCGCCGCACAAAGCCTCCCACATCCAGCAGCACTTTGCCCGTCAGAACGTCGTCAATTTTGTTATGTCTTGATGTCAGCTTGGAGTACCACATCTGGCTGCAGCAGACGGAGGCTGGCATGCGCAAGGCTCGCATCGCGCCTGCCGAGGGCTTCGCGGATGGCGGGAAGCCGGCCACACGGCGAGCGTCCCACCACCCCTGGCGAGTCCACGGACGTGTGCTACGATGGAGTTGAGGGGCGCTTCCTGCGTGCAGACGGCAGGTTCTCATCTGTTGAGCTCCGCCCCAAACGGCTTCGGTCGCATCACACGCAACGTCGCACCGGGACTCCGATTTGTCCAGACCCTGGCAACGTGGGCCCCCCGCTGGGGCCTCCCTTGGGCTCATCGACCGAAAGCGGCGAGAGGCGCGGCTGGCGAGGCGCTCAGCGCGCAAGGGCGCCAGTTTGTGCAGCGAGGATGCTTCGAAGCAGACCTCGAGCAGGCGATCAACCCCCGACACCTCAGAGCCCTCGGATGCTAAAGGGGATGCTTCCACCAGGTGTAATGATGCGTCGAGCGGGGGTTCGGAGTGGTCGCGTGTGAGGCGGCAGGACGGTGTCGAGCCTGCCGAAAGCTTCAGGTCCAAGGGCGGGCCCCGCGTTTCGTCCGCTAGCAGCAGGCCGTCCACGCTCGTGCCCGTGCTGCGCCTCGATGACTCGCTGTACTACGAGAAAAGCGGCGGAAGGCGCAGCACGACTGATGACGAAGCTCCAGTTCCTCACATCACGAGCGCGCGCGCCACGCCCAAGTACCTCCTGTCTCCGCCGCACCCCCGGAGGCGCCCGAGCGCTCATCCGAGCGACCAAAATCGCGGTCCTCCGGCGGAGGACTCGACGCGGTGCCGGGGCCCATGGGCCCACCGCTGCAGCAGCTCCAGAACATGCTCCCCCCCCCCCCAGACCTTACACAAGAGCAGGTGATGTCTGCGCGGGCGCTAGAGCGCCAGGCCCCGCCACGCGGCGCTGCTCGAGGAGAAGCAGAAGCGGCAAGCTGCGGCGGACCGTGCTGCCGAGGCTGCCGACGAGCTTTTTGTCGGCATTGCACGCGAGAAGGATGCCATTGCGGGCCGCGCGGCGGACGTGCCGGAGGAGGTCATTGCAGGCATTGTCAAGGGCGGCTCCGCCCTCACGACGCCGAGCAAGTCGGCACCCACTCCCAAGTTGTCTCCTCACAAGTCGCCCACTGGCCAACCCCCAATCGCTCGTGCCAGCAGCACCAATCTGACGCGCAACCCCTCCGACGCAATCCCTCCGTGAGGCGATCAGCTTCCAGCCAAAGTCCCACGCTCTCGAGGTTGTCGACGCGCCGCTCTCTCCATTCATCTCCCCCGAAAAGCCTCCAAACAGCATCGCTCGCTCACTCTGCACACTCCGCTGCCCCTTGCAACCGCCATGTTCTCCAGCAGTAGCACCGGTCCTAATTTGGAGCTGCGTCCCCCCCCCTTCCCCCACGACGGCACCCGTCACTAGCAGATCATACCTCGCCCGGAGTACGATGACCGCCAGCCAGTTGCCGAGACGCTGGAGCGCGAGTCCGACCACTTCGCGTGGTCTCCCAGCTCCTCCGACGACACGTGCTGCTCCCCAGCTTCGGCCTCAGCCCGCCGGGGTGGTGTGCCCGCACGGATACGCTCCACCAGGCGGTAGCGCGGCACTGCAGATCACCCTTGGCGGCCGAGCCATCGCAGAGGCTCAAGAAACGGCGTCGACGCTGCACCGCACCTACGTCGCTTTCCGCCGGTTTGCAATGTCGGTCAAACAGTGCCGTTGTCGATGACACCATCTGGCGGTCATCGGAGCGCGCGGCGCAGCAGCGCTCCGTTCTCGCTTGCCCGTGAAGAACGCCCCGCCAACCCTCCCTCAAGCACGATCGACGGCAACAACGGCAGCTACAACGGCAGCCACACTCCGGCCCCTGTTGCGGAGCTCAAGCCTTGCATTGAGGTCCCCGTCCTGAACATTCGAACGCTTCAATTTGGCGGTGCAGACGATGTGGGTCGCCGAGCGGCGCCCTAAGCCCGCAGCACCTCCGCGCGCTCAACAGCGGAAGCCAGTGAGCACAAACATCGCGTTTCATGCCGCCCTTCGTGTGTCAGGAGCTGAATCACCCACCCTCGAGCCCAGCTACGGCGCTGACCTCCGCGCCGCACTGCCCTCGGAGGGCCATCAGCAGAAGGCGCACCTTGTGCGCATGACTGACGAGGAGCACGAACCCAATGCGCAAGGTGACTCTGACTCAGCATCCTGACTCAGGCTCTGAGAAGGGCCAGCAGGTGTGGTTCAAGGTCGTGCTCGACGGCAGAGTGCTCGGCAAGCTGGGCATGACGGGCGACATGGACGACGATCTCGACGCAATCGAGGAAGCAGAGGAGGAGTTTGGCGTGCAGATTGAGATGCAGGGGCTCATGGGTGAGGGCTTAGAGTCGCTGTCCAGCTCATGCACCTCAAGCGATGACGAGGACGGTGCCACCGGGCAATCTGCTCTCACAAAGCACGGCATCGTGACGTGTGGGTCCCCTTCGCAGCTCTCCCGCCAGGCCCGCCGTGACGCAGCGGCGATGACGGCAAGCCTGGCCGGCAGCTTGCCCGGGAGCGCGCGTAACGGCATCCACACCAACGGGAACTCTCAGGTGCTTGTGCGCTCCGACCCAAACGTCGCTTCACCGAAAGACACACCTGAGCGGAGCGCGCGCCCCCGGCATGAGCGCACTGCCTCGCTACGACTGTTCGGCACCAGCGGCACCCTCCCCACGGCCCGTCTGCACCAGCCCGCAAACAGCAACGCGTTGCTGTCGGTTTCCTCGCTGCAGTCGTTCGACCCCTCCGCCCACCAGACCTCCAAGCCCCCGTTCGCCGTGCCGAAGCTCGCTCTCAAAAACCTCGACATTGTCAACATCCGTGCGACTGCCGAAGCTGCCGAGTCAGCGCTGCAGAACCCCCAGGCGCCTGTCGCAGAGCCTCTCGACCTGCCGAATCCGCAGTCTCTGGACCTGCAGTCGATGTCAGACGGCCTCAACCGTAGCACGACGCCGTTGACCAACATGTTTGACTCGTCAGCGCACTTTGAGAGCGGCAAGAAGGCGTTCGAGCGCCGCATCATCGACGCCGCACCCGACGCGGCCGCCGCGCAGCTCGACACACACCGGCTGTCAGTGCTCGAGGGCAGCGTGATGCGGGAAGGGGGGGCGCACTTCAAGATGCACCTTCGCATGCAGCGCGCGGTCGTCTCCCACCGCCAAGCGCTCCTTGATGCTGAGCGTGCTGCGGTGCACAGCGAGAGCTCTTTCCATGATTTCCCGTCGACGATGGGCCTGGACTACGAGGCCGAAGCCGCCAGCCGTGTGCTGTACCGCGACACCGAAATCCACGTTGCCATGCTTGAGCTTCTCATGCAGCTCCTCCTCACCAAGGTTTGTTTGCTGCTAACCTGTTTGTCGCTCCCCCGCACCGAACTGCCTGCATGCAGATGCATCGTAAACATATTCATAAGTGTGCCCGTGATTTTAACTGGTTTTAAGCGATGTCAGTCTCCCGCGGCCTTCTGGTCGTTGCAGGTTGTACCGTTGGCCTCAGACAGTAGATACAACGCACTCCAGAAGTAATAACAAGGCTCGAACTGCATTTCAACCTATGCTATCTTGTTCTGTCTGTCATTCAGTAATAATTACAATGCGGCCTGGATTATTCTGGCCAATGTATGACCATGAATTCCGCCATTGCAGCTTTCTTGCCCCCTGCTCTTCCAAGCACGCGGGACGCTTACATGGTGTTTGCCGTTCTGCAGGACGGGCAGCTTGACCCGAGCCATGCGCCCAATTGCGTTGGGTCAGGCTCCTCCCAGATGGACGTCACGACAGTCCTCTTCCGCCATCTGAATCACCCCAATAACAGACACCTCCTCCCGGACCTCCTCCGTGCTGCCAATGAGCTCGGTGCGCCTGCTGTGCGCCTCCTCAAGCTCCTCGTGGTGGACCTCTTCAGCGACGAGCTCTATCGCGGCAAGGAGTACATCGCCCGCGGCGCCTTTGCGATGGTCTACCGCCGTGAGGTGTCCGTGGCACCTGCGACCTCCAGCCTCTGCGTGGCTGAGAAGGTACGAGTCCTTTCACTCGACCTGGTCCTGAGTCCTGGTATCTGATAGGACTGTGCGCAAACAACATCTGTCTGGTACTAAGCATGCTCTTCTTTCGTCAGTGAAGTCGTAAGATGATCATTGTGCAGGTGCCGTACCAACAAGTGTGCAGCCAATATGCATGCTTGTATTGCCTCATGTACTTTTTGGTTCTGTTTCTGGGCGCTGCAGCTTAGGCACTGGATTCAAGCTATCTGCGCACATTACTCTTAGACTCAACTGAGTTAAGAGTGATGGTGTGCCTTAGGAGGCAGGAAATTTGCAGCTGAGGAGAGCTGAGGCATGGGCAATGGAATTTGTATGGCACTGTTCCATCTGCAACCTGAGCAGGACCGCTCGTTTCCAGTAGGATCGATATACCATAAGCATAGCGTCAGCGAGGCCGTGTTCGAACAGTGTGACATTTCGTAAATGTGTGAGCAGGTGCTGGACCTGCCCTCGAGCGTGGACAGCCACAGCCACCTGGGCGACTTGCTCATGGAGGTGTCCATCATGGAGCGCTTCGACGAGTGCCCTGCCGTCTGCAAACTGCTTGACTACGGTGTCACCTACGAGGGCTTCAAGCTGTTCATGCCCCTCTACAAGTGCAGCCTGGCGATGTGGCGAAGCTCCCTGCCCAAGGGCCTGCACGAACTGCTGCCCCTGCAGCGCCTCTTCCTCAACATCTTCCGCCAGGTATGGCCCGATCTCCACTTCTGCAATGCATACTGCGCCTGTCAATGCTCTCGACGTTTCCTCGTTGTCTGAGGTCTGCCGTACATGGACAGCTATGTGCAGCGAGCTGTTGGTTTCGTGCTACCCTAGCGTTGCAACAGGAACTTGTGTGCTCCCATTGTGGGTGTCGGATTTAACCACTTGGTTGCATTCGATCGATGCAGCGAAGCTTGGGATGTCAGCTTTGGAGAGGCAGGGTACAGTTGGTGTACCCTGCGTTTGAGCTCCTTTTTGGCATGTCATTATGGGGTGCCGTGTGTGATGGAATCCTCTCTGGGTTGCAGGTTGTGGAGGCGATGCAAGTGCTGATGAGTGGCAACGTGGTGCACTTTGACCTAAAGGCCGGAAACGTGTTCTTGGAGCCGAAGCCAGGGGTGCCGGAGGCTGACTTCTGGGCGCCCCCCACCGACGATCCGCCCTTCACCATCGTTATCGGCGACTTCGGCGAGAGCAAGATGTGGCCGGGGGACGTCACCGGCTTCACGACGCGCTCGCGAGGCACTGAGTACATGAAGGCGCCCGAAATGCTCCGCACCGGTCGCTCCCAGGCCCGCATGCGAGAGGTCGCGATGTACGACCGACGAAAGCAGAAAGGCGCTGGCGCCCCCTGCGATGTGTGGGCGCTCGGCTGCCTCCTCTACGAGCTCGTGTTTGGCGAGATGATGCTCTTCGATCCCGACTACATGCGCTTCTTCCTCCATCTGACTCAGGGCACTGGCCCAGTGCTCACCACCGAGCATACGTCCGCACGCCTCGACGCGGCCCCCGTCATCGGCAAGCTCATCCGCCCTATGATGCAGCGCAACCCTGACCACCGCCCCGACCTGCGCAAGCTGCTCGTCCGCATCGGCCGCTTTCAGAGCGCCACGTGCGGGGGGGAGGACCTCATGCCGCCGTACATCCGCCCAACATGTATTCGCGACGAGTGCGACCAAGGCCCGCGCTCCAATGATGTCGAGCCAGACCACCGAATTTCCGATCACCATGGTTCGATTTCGATCTCTCCCACCACCCCCAAGCCGGACCACACACCCCGCGTTGCAGGACTCTCTGCAGATATTCTTCTCGGCCCGTACTCCGTCTGCCGTGGCACGACCGTCTTCATTGAGCACCACGTCACGTGCGTCGTCGTCCTCACCATGCACCGTGCTGGCACGCCTCTGACTCAGCCAGGGGCCCACAGCCAGGTCATCGCGACGGCTTCCGCCGCGGAGCTCCCGTGCAAGCTGGTCGCGGTGTCTCCAGTTGGGCGTGAGTCAGACAGTGAGTCAGGCATCAGAAGCGTCGTCTCTGCGCTGCACATGGCGCTGCGTGACCAACCGTGCGTTCTAGTCTCGCACCCCCCAGAGCTCGAGTCCGAAAGTGCACTCATCGCCGCAGGGCTGCTGATGGCTCGTACCGGCATGAACTGCTACAATGCGATCTTGAAGCTCCGCCACTGTTACCTGGGCCTGAAGCTGACGAGTGCTCAAGTCTCAGTGCTGCAGGCTCTGCAGAGCAACTGGGAGTAGTTGGGAGTGGGGCACATATGGGCGGCAGCCTCTACCCCGTTTGAAACGGCCCCTGCAATTCCTGCCGTTTTGCCCGGCACATCCGACGATTGGAGCAGTACTGATGATCACATGGTGCATTAGCAATCGCCCGACGCCTAGGCGGTTTGTTGCACACGCTGGTTAGCCCCCTGTGGTCGGACTAGCCACACTTGTGTCGCTGTTTTCCTCTCTCTTGTGCGTTGGCGCTCTGGTGACCTAGCGTCCCCTGCGCTTTTTCCATCACCTCTTATTGCGTCCCTTGACATCGCTAGGCCTGCGCGCCATGGCATGGGTGAACTTTGTCCAGCATTATTTGTCTCCGCTGTTTCCTGAACTACAGGTACCTCGACTATGTCCGTGCATTTGACGGCACGTGACTTTGGACATGACAAGGGTTGCTGCGCTCCCACGTGCGATACATCGCGCCCTCTTGGGTGAGACTGATTTATCTATGATCTTGCACAGATCAATCACTTTTGTGGGGCTAGCTTGTGTGGTTTGCGCGCAAGACATCATTGTTGTGCGTTTCTTTGTTTTCCTCAGACACAACTGCGTGGCCTGTCTGTTGCTGCAAATTACGGTGCAATTCATCAAGATTTTTGAAACGCATACAAGTAAAAGTATGCTCACCATGCTGTAAGTGTCAGCAACATGACTTCACAAAGCTGCGGATCTGCAGTGATGACTGCAGTCCACTCATAAACTTCAGTGCTTGGGTTTGTATGCTTCGCAAATCAACTCTGCTGCGTCCTGATGATTGCTGGCGCAGTCAGTGTCCTCATCTCCATCGCACCGACTTTCATCACGACGGGCACCTGGTCCCAGCTGCAGCACATCATGAAAGTAGCAGCCTGCATTGCCAGCCAGTCAACTTCCACCTGTAAGTGATCATGTCATTCCGTACACAATAACACACACCGTTTGCGCGATGACTCATCAGTGTTGTCTGTTGTCCATGCTTGGGCCGGCTGCAGGACTGCGCCGATTTCCGCGAGGAAGATGTTTGTTACGTTAGGGAATGATAATGTCGATTGCTGCATTGTTCACAGCCCGATGAGGATTTGCACTCGTGTTCATTTTGCCCTCTACCCTATATCTCGAGATACCCTGACGATAATCAGGCGAGGCGCATGAAGAGGGAGAGTATTGGCTCGCGATGAACGGCATCCGATATGCGTGTTGATGTAGTTGTTCGCACGGTCAATAATGAAATTTGATTGTGTATTGTGCCAGCTGCAAGACGGTGTAGCCGCACAATTGGACACCAAGTGCATACTCACGTTCAAGTTGCATGCCCTCGGACCGTGCCGAGTCATCTGCTGTTACCTCAAGGAAGGTGTGCTTGGGCAAGTTAGCGTGGAGGACACAGACACCATATGCAAGCTACTGTCATCAGCCGGCAGGGCTCCTGCACCCGACCAGGAATTGTATGTGAAGGTCGCTGTGCGGAGCATCAAGCGCATTCCCGATTCGAAAGACGTCTCTAGTATTGAGGTAAGCTTGCTGTGGACACAGCATTTTGAGATACTATCTCTCGAGATAAAGGGGGCGCTGCATCTTCGAAATTAATGGTACAACCCAGCTTGTGATGCCTACCACATAAGTACATCAATCGCAACAGTCGTGCAAGCAATTCGATTCCATGTCGACTATAAACTCGTATGAGCCAAGAAACGTTTCTTGGCGCTTCACCGGCGATGGGAGCTGCTCCGGCAGTGAGCCGGGATAATCCTTTCGGACACATCTCTAGATACTAGTCATGTGGCAGAGGAGCATCGGGTTGCAACAAGCGCCGATTAAATTCTATCGCGGTCATTTATGGAAGAATGGCAAACGGTCTGCCACGTTATGGTGTGCTGTCCAAGCTCCTTCCACCGATCCACCCCACCGATCCATCTCTCTCCCTTGTGCATACGTCCACCTTGAATTTTATTACCCTGCGGAACATGGTGATAAAGGCGCCCGTTTTGGGTCCTCCTTCATGATGTTGTGCAGCCTCTTTCTGGTAGTGAAGAGGGGAGAAATGATGTTGCCCATGGTCATTTGTTTTGCAAGTTGGGAAGATGGATGTGGATCAACCAACTGTGGGCCTCTCTATGTGCAGGTGAGAGTCACCAGCATTTCGGATGATGATTGGCGCGCTCGCGTGCAATGCGCCACCCACGTGGCGCCCGAGTTGGAAGCGCCGGTGCTTGAAGATCTGGAGAAGGATGGCAAGTTCGTCTCGAAGGAGCAGCTGAATGGTATTGCTGCCAATGCATCCATTCAAGCCAAACTCCGTGACCCTGACTTGCGGAAACTCATTACCACAGTTGACTCTGCTGATGCTCGTGATGCCGCTCTGGCTGCGGCTATGGCGAACCCGCACTTTGCTGCATTTTGCGAGGAAATTCTAGATATCGTATCACCCGTATGCTAGCCACACCCCTCGTGCAGTGTGCGAATGACCTACCTCACTTGTCCGTGTTTTTGTAGCAGTTCTCCCTTCCTCACATTGATATGCTAGCCATACACCCCATGAAGTGTTGACCTCGCTTGTCCGTGTTGACATGGCAGTTCTGCTTTTCCTCTCAAACTGCACATGACATTGTGACGAGGTGGTGACACGAACACGAGGCGATACCGACATATTCGCGAAAGAAAGATCGTGGTACCATGCCGTTCTTCTGAGTGACAACAATCAAGTGCCTGTTTCCATCGACCAGGCAGTAGCCCGGCTCTCTTCATGCAAAGGAGGCATGCCATCCCCATGTTATATTTTGTTGAGCGTGTAGCTCCAAGCATTGCTCTGAGCATTTCCGCCATATGAACAACCAGATATAATGCATGCCGGATGCTTCTCTACATGTTATCCTGGACGTATTTGGTTTGAATATACATGAAGGTACCCCCAAACATGCCGAGTGTGACGCGTGACCGTCTAACTGACAGATTCACTACGATAAGCTGCACAAGCCATCGCTCCGGGTGTGCATGCATCATGGCACAGGCGGTGCGTGGGTGCGCAATGTGCTCTGCCATGCCCGCAGCTGGCTGCCGGCCGAGTCATTGACCAGTAACGCTGGATGAGGCAGACACGGAGCCGAAGGGCAACACTGGGACTCCCACATACTGACCGAATGCAACTTTGGCGGCGTGAGAGCCCCCGTTACCCGTCGTGATGGTCATGAAGTCATTGAAGACGCGTGGTGCGCCAAATGTCTTGTCCACGAATGCTTCCAAGTCGCCGTCGACGCTGGGGCCCTGAACGTCAAAAGAAGTCCTCAGAGAAAATGGTGTCATCAGCTGAACACAGTAATAACTACCATTCAAGCAAAGGCAAGCATGTGGGCCGACATGGAGCTTAGTCCTCAATCAGCCGCACGACCGGCCAGAGTTCCCGGCTCACGCGTTGCTGATTCCGACCTTCGGCAGCTGCAATTTATGCTGATGCATCACTACTTGCGATCAGCATCAGTAGTTGAGCCCTGTAACTGTACAGCATGCGTACAATGACACGGTGTGCTTCACATCTGCAACGACCAGCATGCACGAGAGGATGCAGATTTCTCGTCCTTTGTGTGTCCCTCGTGCCGCAGTGTCAAGAACGGCCTGTGCGACATGTACGGCCGCACAAGAAGAAAATACTGATACATTTTCGCATGGCCTGGCCATTCGGTAGTACAGATAGCCCCAAGATGTGCGTTACCTCCTGAATTGATGTATCGGCCGCAGTCATTACGAGGGTCAGCGGGTAGCGCTCTCGAAGCAGGTCGGATGGGACGCCTGCGCCCCAGACTCCTCCGGGCGGACCGACCCTTTGTTGCGATTCCACACGGTCTTCCCGCAACTCCTTGACGTGCTCTTGCTTGCGCTGCAAAGGTGACCTGAATGCAGTCAGATCACACAAAATGCACCACATACTACACACCTGGTAATGCCAGTACAATCACGACATGCAGTACAATTGCCACATGGTAGGCCTCTTGTGGCTGCCAAACAGTCGCCGTACCGCAGTGCGGGCAAGAGGGAGAGAGCATATTTGGAAGTGAACACGTAGTCTTCACGTGCGGCAAGTCATATCCCGCTTGTGTTGAGGTGCGACAACAACGGCTGCAATATCATTGGTACCGTGTCGGACCCTCATATCTGATTCAATACTGTCTATGTACCACACCACAATGCCCACAGGGGCGTGGGCAGCTCCAAATGCGACTTGAAAATGAATGCTCCTCTGTGATGAGGCAAGCGGGCGTTTCTGGGCGCAAACATTGATACTCCGTCCTGCAAGGTTGCAGTGCGGCAATGTAACAGCCGAGTAGCAGGCCTTCGCACCTTGAAGATCTGCTGTTGACGGTGATGCTCCTGTATTGTGTACCCTGCCTGCCTGGCCTCGACCGCGCAGGCATGGTTTCTTCGCACCCTCATGGCATGCAAGGCGCTCGTAAATGTGCGCCGCCGCTCGTTCTCAGCCACTTGCATGGTCATCGCCGCCATCACGCGCTCCTGCTCTGCCGCTGCAAGCTCCTGCGCCTCCAGCTTCCTCTGCACCCGCTGCTCTGTGACCAGCGCTGTTCCAAGCTTCTGCATGCAACAGGGCCCATGGGAGGCAAACATGGGTCCGTAACGATAGCGATCTACCAGACCTATGCATGGACTACGATCTACAAGGTCTATGAGACGCATGTTCATACCTATCACTCCAGGTCTGCCCACTTGGGAAAGTCTAAAACGTCACAGCAGCTGGATGCCGAGACGTTTGACAAACTCACCCACCCTTCTTCGCTTTGGCGTAGGACCCACCACATGGCTTACAGGGAGATGCATGGGCTGTATCTTCTATGATGCAGGCCGCACTCAAGGAACATGCGGTTGGGTGCACTTGCAAGAAGGGGCTTGGCGACAGTGCTACGCAAACGCCCTCGGACAAAATGTTTGGTCTGTACGGTAACGTCGTGTCTTTCTTTGCGTCACAAAGAATGGCAACGTGCGCTACACCTGCATTTGGATACCACTTGCCGGTATCCTGACAACCCATGCGGCAGTGCTCAAGTCCTCGCAAGCGTCGGACACGCGTGGCACCTGAATTTGAGTACAACATGCTGGTGTCCTGATAGCCCACGCAGCAGTGCTCAGGTCACTGCAAACGATAGCAAATGCGGCACCCGTGAAGCACTCCATGTTGCCGACAGCAGCTTTCCATGCTACGTGCCTCATCCTCGGACCCTCAGCTAGGGCCGACTCAGTCACTCTGTCATTTGAACGGCTTGCTTACATGCCCATAATGCAACAAAACCCATTGTGGTAGGTTAGCGATGTTTGCGTTTTGACGTACCAAAGTGCCCCGGCGGGCCACCTTCCGGTCATGCATGCGCTCACGCTGCATCCGCACGAGGTCGACTCGTGCTCTCAAAGCGGCATCGTTCGTGGCGGCCGCCTCGCCTTTGATACGTACCATCACCAAGTCGTGTTGTATACCACGCAATACAATGTTCTGCCGCCAGCTCTGCAGATCACGCTTCATACTATCCATCGCAAGGCGGTGCGCCTCTCGAACGGCGTTAACGACCCACTGGTTCTGCTCTCGCCAAAAGCCGCGGAGTTGATTCACAGCCGCTGACATCGCCGCCACTGTCAGCGGCTTGTAACCGGGCATCAAGACATGCCCTGTGTTTGTGTCGCGTGGCATCATGACTGGGAGATGTGTCACGATGTTCTTGATGACACGATTCCGCATCAGGATGTCGGCCTGCGGCACAGCAGCAAGCTAAAACTGGATACCAGTTTGCGGGTCCAGATGCCTGCATTCAAGAATTTCCAGACAAACAAAAATGGGGTCGAAACCCCATCTGGCTAAGCGCTGGTGGATGCCCGCCGCAGTGCATCACCGCAAGTGTTTCGGAGATGCGCACATGCCATGTGGATGAGGTTGCCACAAGCACACTCAGTATACGATGACTCAGCTGCGTGGTGACCTAGCATAGAGCTGCAAGAAGACCAGCAGCAGTTTCCAAAGCAGTAGATGAGTTATGCCTGAGTTGCGTTCGGAGCTGTCGATGGCCATTTGGATGCAGCAGTGTTGTGCACAGTGGCACCTTCAACACCATCAAGGGTGTTGAACCTAACGTTTTCGTCCAAGGGGTGACAGGCAATCCAACAGCTGAGAAAGATAATCATGATGGGATGAACACGCACAGCACGCATGCGAAGGAACGCTTCATTCTCCTGCTGCTCCAAGCGCCCAAAGTGCCCAGCGAGTGCGTTCATCATCGCTGGCTCCCCAAGGCGGGAGAAGTCCACAACGTCGGACAAGATGCGGTGCATTTCCAGCTGTGCGGATGTTGGCGTGATGAGCTCGACTCTCCCCTCAGCTGTGTACTGCAGTTTGGAGCCATCCGGCAGCGTCTCCAGCGCCGTGCCATAGATGGTTTCAATGCTGCGTCCTGCCGCGCTCTCAGTCGCCTCCCACGCCGCATGGCCCCCCTCTCCCTTTCCTGCGGACCGAAGCTTGATGTGTCAGTGGATGAGAGAGCGAGAATATGAGAAGGTATATCTGAACAGCACAGAACAGATGGTCCGACACCAAATTTTCAGGGGAGGCTCACCTTTTTGTCGGTCCTTCATACCAAGCACGATCAACCAAATCTCCCAGTTTACTTCAAGCAGAACAAAGTAAAGCTCGCTCGTGTTGAATCGTCTTCCCGACCCGTAAGAAAACAAAGTGCACGTGACGTATCAACTTGAAGGGGCTCTTCGGACCGCGATAAAGCGCTTAGGAATGTGTGCCGAGGCTATAAATGCAAACGGGATAGAGCAAGAGGATGAGCATGAAGGCAGCGTGACAGGTGAGTTCGGACCATAAGGTGAGGCAGGAGTAGCCAGCGGGGAGGTGCTTTGCTGCATATTCAGGCTTTTCGGGGTGGCTAGATGGGCCTCTCTACCCTGCTTCTCATGTGCATTAGCCCTGGGCGCTCGTGCGGATGACGTGGCCAGGCGAAGGATGTCCACTGAGCTCATAGCGCGCTGCTCTGACTGCAATCTGCTCCCAAACAACGCAATCCGGTCAGCACGGCAACTCACTATCCTTCCTCAAGGGCAGGCAACTTGCTATTTGCGATTCCCTGGATGTGGAGGTAAATGCGGAGAGCATTGGAGCACTGGCAATGCTGGTAACCTCCACCACGTTTCTTGCAGCGCACCTTTGAGGCCTTGATGTCGAGCATAAGCATGCTGTACATGTTGGATGTGAAACATGATCTTCCATGCTTTCCACATGTACCGATCGACGATTGCGTCCGGCCTAACCGTGCAATCAACCAAGGAGGAAGACAACCAAGGGGAACAACCGAGGGCAGAGACGTACAATGCAGTCGGTCATGAGTTGCCACCACAATATGACATCATCAAATGTGATTCAATCAATGATTGTCAGCTTAGTGACTGACACATGAATGAGTCACTGCCAGGTGAGTCCCCTTCTCCATTGTCATCTGCTGTTAGCTTAATGTACCGTATGTACCAAACAGCTAACACGCTTCCTAGGTCGCACTTGTAGTCATTGTTCATGTGGATGGTAAAGTGTTGTGCAACGATAGGTGCCATCCTCACAAATTGTCTAAAGGATCTAAGTGTTTTCTCACACCTTTGCATGTCAGCTGCGCCCATGCGATCGTCCTCGATGCGAGGAGCGAGGGCGTTGTTGCTAGTAAGGCTTCGCGAGTGCCGATGAGTCGCCCAGGAAGGGTAGTCGTTCAGAAAAGGGAGCATGCCGGCTGAGCGGTACTTGACGGTTTTCCCCAGCTTGCGATTGTGAGCTTCCTGTGCGCTGGGCAGCTTGTTGGAGCCGTCGCACGGCTTGTCGACATAGTAGCCCATGATGTCGTAGATGTAGGGAAGCAGGCGCGAGGAGCCGGGCAGTGAGAGCGCAACGACCATCGTCATCTGACGACGGACCTGCATCATGGTGATAATGAACGTGATTGCTTGGTTGCTTTTGGCCTGATGCGACTACTGCTTGCTTATCTATGTGCTGTTAGTCTGAGATGATAATCCTATTACAACACTACCGCATTGGGACTTATGGTTACTGCATTTTCGTAGCTGCATTGAGACTTGTGCAGACGCGCTGTCTCGATGTTTGCAAACCCAAAGACACCACCATGCTGAAAAAAAAAAAAAAACTTCAAACGACTTGGTTGATAGTTGTATGGTCAGCAGTTTTGCTTTGCTTAAATCATTATTTTGACGCACTACCGATCTCAGGCCCCCAAAATTCTGAAAGGCTTTCGTTCCGCCAAACCCAATGAAGCAATCGCATTAACAGGGTTCTCAGATCACTGCCACCGCCACAAATAAGTGTCTCGCCGTGTGATGTCGTCACTATCTGCAGATTATGCAACCGAAGGCGATCGATGGCAGCATGGATCTCCTCCTCAGTGAACTCCTCAGTACAGCTCAGGTTGCAACTCCTCCTGTCCTCCGCTTGCCATTCCCTGGATTTCACCACCAGCAATAGCACCATGAGTGCGAGACTGGTGTCGGCACCAGATTGAGTTCGATGCCCAATTTTGTCCCCCGAATTGTTACATTTTTAGGCATCCGGACCAGTAAAACCACAGTCGGGTGAAACGTGACTGGTGTTGCTTGTTGACCTGTGCTGCAATGATCTGTGCCTGTCTATGTTATCACAATCAAATAATCATCATAGCAATGCAATTGAGAGCGTTTTGCAAACTTTGGAGGGAGATCAAGCGCGTACTGTCTCATTTGAAGCTCTAGCTGGGTCAAACACCTCCTCAGTGGAAGTGAGGCGTGAGCCCGAGTTAAACAGGAGCGCTTCCAGTTGTGCCTGGGCCTCTGTGGTTGAGCCAGTTGCGCCTGCGCCTGCCGAGTCTTGCGTTGCCTTGTTGACAGCGCTGCTCAGCACCACAGGTATGATCTCAGCACCTTGAGCTGCATGCAGATCCTGATGTTAAAAATTCAAGCCAAAATTCTAAGAAATCAAGCCGCAGAAGGACTGTGTTTGTTCGCCCCCACCATCGTGCATCCAAGATGTATGTTTACTCTGCCACGCAGATGTTTGTAGTTTGGAATGAGCCAGTTTGGTAGTTTCTTACTCAGGAATCAGTGCTTACATCACCATGATGACTTGTTTCACCAGATTCAGAACGCTCACATGGGTGTTGTTTTGTGGCCATGTAACATCAGTAAGACGTTGACTGCATGTTGTAGATTCCTGAGTTGCAAGTGGACTGCGAATGTCCGTATGGATGCAACAACGTAAAACAGCACGTGACATAGAATCACGACATTACATAGACAACAAGAAGTCGGCCTAGGCCGGAACGCGACACCACACTCCCGTTTTCAACAGAACAGGCAGAGGTGAGGACAGGCAAGCCTGCCTTGAACGCCTACTGCTCGCACGAGCCAAATCTCCAAGAAAGCGCCGGTACATCATAGCGTTACCTTCACTCAGTATTACCAGCATTACATCCCATAGATAAGAGCAGGAACTAGTCGGCACTGGCCTACAGCAACCAGTTATCATATTACATCACATAGGCAATGGCAGGAAGTCGGCCAAGCAACCAATTACCATCATCATCACGACATCATATGGATAAGATTACTGAACGGCGCAGGCCGAATCAACCATCGTCATTCACGCTGCTTCGAGGTGGGGGCAGATTGCGTACATAGTAGAGGGTCCCAGCTCATGGCCAGGAGCAGCACAGCTCGGTGGGCAGCCTCTTCATGGCTGTTGAAAGTGATCATGTGCAGCACTGTATCGTCCGAGAGCCCACTGAAGCTGCCGTCTCGCTCCTTGTCAGCGTCCATTTCCCGAATCAGCGTTTCGTTCTCCAGCAGGCGCAGCAACTGTGTTGCTGACAATGGTGGACATGTCAGCTCCACCATTCCCTAAATGCACACAACAACTTGTGCTGACCATGGTCAATATGTCTCCTCCGACATTCTGGAATGCGGGGGAGCGGCACTTGCCGCCTGTTCCCCGGGCCGACCAGCATAGGCCTGAGGCCGAAGCCCCATAGGTACGTCTCTCTCGCCGTGTTTCATGGCGCAGTGGACCTGGCATGATTCCTGATTGATCTGTTCTACTTATTTATTCCAGGCGTGCACCAGCAACATGTTCTGACATCTGTGGTTGATATGTGATCACACAGCCCCTGTTCAACAGGCTGTTGCCCCAAACATCCACCACTCCCTATGTGTCCACAAAAATGCTGAGACTCCAAGACTCGCTACACGTGGTTTACAATGACCTCGTGTGATGTTGATTGTAGTAATGATTCCCAAGTTGCAGGTCGGAGTTGCCGACGTCCATAAGTGTGTGCAGCAATGCCGTGGAATGATACAGACATTGTCATCTCACAGACATTGTCACTTACCATGGGTCAGCATGGTGAGGCTGCAGCGAAGTGATTGTAGCAATGTACAGGCTATTTTCTCCAGCTGGCCGGCCCCAGAATATGGTGAGTTTGTGCTCAGCCAAAGGGCTCCTCCAGCATGGGAGCGTCGCATCCTACATGCCTGTTTGCATCACTGAGGCCCTGCGTTTGGGCGATGCAGGCCTAAACGTGTTCATGATGCACCCATGATGCCGTACAACCCCATTGGACAACAAGATATCATGCACTCTGTCAAAACATTGGCTGGGGAGTTTGACAACGACGACGGGTTTGTTGCATTGCGTTGTGCTAACTTGGCATGGCCTGTGTAGAAGCCAGTGCTCTGACATACTGGAGCATTTGTGCTTCGGCCTACCAACACCGGTAGGAGCGCTATCAGAGCAAGACTGAATAGATGGAGATCGATTTGACATAGCTCGTCCCCCAACCCACCCTCTTCGAGCTGAGCAGTATTTCGAAAGACCTGAAACGACTTTCACTAAAGCTACCGCTTATCTGCAAATCTCCGCAGATACCCCAAAAACGAGCGATTTCAACAGCGAGCCTGCGATAGCAAGTTTGTGCTGTGAGCCTTGCCGACGAGTTTCGCCAGACCGTGCGATTTGAGGGTCCTGCTTTCATGAGCCACTCCAGTAAACGGTCACACTCGTGACAGGCAAGTTGCTGCCTTGCGAATATGTTAGTGCATTTGCATATGTTATGCTTGATTCCCAAGCAGTGCTCGGAGTTGCCAATGTTCATACGGATGCGGTAGTGTTGTGAAAGATACATTGTCACATCATGCGGCGCACCGAGGAATCACAGAATGTGTCGATAGCCATCCATTCCGGAGACGGCAGAGCAAGAACGCCATCGCTGCAGTTTGAAACACTGACTTCCTCCGAAACGCTCACCCTGCTCATCGCGCCGTGCTCTGACTCAGAGGCAATCAGCATAACGGCAATGTTGGCAGGCGCTTACCGCTGTACTGGCAGCGAGAACGCGGTATGACTGGGATGTCGCACCCCAACCACGTGGGTAGGCCTGGCCGCGTCGCAGTGTCATCGGCAATGATGAGGACATCTGCACAGGGGGAGATGACACACACATCAGGGGGCGGGATGCTGTTTCTCTCACTCTCTGTTTGACGAAAACAAACAAAGCACATCCTGGCATGGCCCGTCGGTGTGACACTGGATCTTCCCAGTCTCAAATCACGGCAAAAACAACGAGTCTCCGGACGTCCCGGAGGCTGGTCCAATTTAGCCTCCAATTAAGTCTCCGGTATGCTCCCAAGCAAGCATCACCCAATGGCGATGGTTGGGTTCATAGCACCTCCTAATCAGCATGAACATAGGCAACTCAAAGTGCAACTTGGGAATCCAGTAGCTTTACGATTCATTGCAAACTACATGGAGCATTGCAATCTCTCAAATGAGCAGATCACCAAATTTGGTTAGATTCTGGCCTGAAAATCGTTTGCACAGTTGACGTAGTTCAACCATGAGAACTATGACCCTGACCTTAAACTGTCGTTCACTTCTGTGCTCCAAAACGCTGACATACCAGGCATTGCTACATGTATTGCTATCACAGGAGCCACACAGACTTACCTGATGTGCGCTTGCTGAAGGAAAAAAGGAAGCGGTGTGCAGGAAGGCAAGCGATGCTGCGTTTCTGAGCGAGACCGATTAGTCGAGCGCTCAAGAGCGTCAAGCACAGCGTGGGAGCGAGCGTCATGGACGCGAGGCTGTCCACAAGCATCGACGCCACCGAGAGCATCCTCAGATGGGAGACCCAAAGCGTTGCCCTCCAGCACCGCTGCAAGCACCGTGCTGCGCGGTGCCTCAAAACCTGGTGAGTGATGCGCAGAGCCACCCTGTGATGATGAGCGCGCCATGCCGCCTGTATCGCTAGCGCGGCGGCTGGTCGGCGCAGCACCGACGTTGGGAAGAGCATCACCGCAGTGCTGGGGTTTGCGGTGTTGTGAGTTTGTACGGTGTGTAGGACGTGGTGCAGGAAGAGGGGGTCGTTGGGCAGCGCGATGGGCAACAGGCGGGGTATGCAGGTCCACTTAGGTGGCTTAGCGGTCCAGGCTTGATTGCATACCTTGCGATCGCTTGAGACCCCTCGCCTCTTGATGGCAATCCTGGACCGCGGAACCTTTGAGAAAGTGGCATTGCCAGCAGTGCTTCGCCAGAACGGGGTTTGACCGCCATTTCTGCCCCAGATATTCATGCATTCTCAGAGATACAGAGCCACAAAGCAAACTGCCTGGCGAAGCATTGACTGCCAGTTGTTTGGTGACTACTTCCTGTCACTTTCTGTGTGATGTAATGTGATGATGTGTCTTTTTACTGTACTGATGCGAAGGTGATTACTTGGCTGCTTGGTGACTACTTCCTGCCAATATCTATGTGATGTATGGATGATGTATCTTTTTACAGCGCTACTGATGAAGGAACGCATCCACATGGATATTGGCAATTCCTAGTACCACTTTGGAGTCAAATATGCGTGTCGTGCACATATTGCACTCAAGTCCCGGCAGGAGAAGTTTGCCATGGAGCTGTTTCTCTGAATGTGCACACGCTGTACATGGTGGCCACTGTTAGTCTGGTAGACCCCATTGGACAAGACTTGTGAGCGTGCTGGCGCAACTTGATAGGCAAGCTGCTTGGCCGACGGATGAAGAAGGCAGAAATAAAACGACTAAACCAAATTGAGTGGGACCTTGTGATGTCGCTGAAAGCGCGCTCTGCGCCGGGAAGTAATGGATCATTGAGACACACATGGCTGATATCTCTTTGGAATTTGATGCAGTGTGGAAGGTACGAAGGGACGCACAATGCACGCTCTGACTGCTTGTCATATGCCTGACAAACAAGCTTACAGCGTAGCTTTTTGCCCAGCCTGGTCCTGCGGACGAGCAGATTCGGGGGGACTTTCTCCGATGTCCAGAAGCCTTCACTGACATTTATTGCCGTAGAAGGCGGCCGCACGAGGACATAGCGGTGTGTCGCGATGTGTCTGGGGACCGCTGGGAGCACTTCATCGATCCCTGCTGCAATACAGACAGTGCGCACCAATCGGAAAAACTGCCGATGCTGAGCGCCTTCTGGAATGTGTAGAACAGCCACGTGCGCGTTGAATTCCTGTCCAGGAGCCATCGATGTGACTGCTGAACGACATGACATGTCAAACTCTTTGACCGTCGTCGCAAGGCTTCTGTTTCCGTCCCTGCTGGACGTTGCCCCGCTGCTCCGGGTCGTAGACGCACCATCGCCTGTTGCACACGCAGAGAGTGAGCCAGGAGCTCACCACGTTACAATGCATTCTGATAATTGTGGCTGATGTCGCCGTTGGGGGGTGACGTTCATCCCTGCTCGTTCGCGCGACTACACCGGAATCCAGCAGACGAGTGCTGGGCGCGACCGACGCCTGAGGGCAATGTTCCAAATGGATCCTGGATTTCATGGGGCAAGATTAACCTTGTAGCAGATGTCATCGACTCCAGCACCCAGCTAGCATTGTTGCTCGGAAGTCGTTCGTGGGCGAACGAACGTCCGTTCGGCATGTTGCACGTACACCCAACGTGCAAAGATGCAACGTGCTGCGAATCAAACCAATCGGTCCCCACACTCGTCACATTTGACCCGCAGAAGCATGTCGCACCTGAATAGACCGGGCTGGCTGCTTCACTGTCTGAGGCGAAGAGCGAGGCGTAGCCATACGGGTCCATTGCATCAGAATCGCAATTCTGCAAACAACCTTTTCATTTCCTTGTCACTTCACGACGCAATCCATGTGTATACAAGATGCCGTCGAGGCTCTACGCTTCCAATGCACCTGCTTCTATCGTGAGATAGAGACCGAGGAGAAACGGGTTGATGTCTAAATTGAAAGACAACCCTCCAGATACTTTACATAAGGCACATGCTTGATCATGCATACTTCATTTACGTGCAGTGAAATGTATTATTGAACAAGTTGTTGCAATTCTTGGAGCGTTCATCGGATGCAATGGAAACATTCATGATGGCAACAGTCAGGAACCAGTAAACACCTGTGACTACAGTGAAGAACTTTGATGAAATGTCTCATACGACGCGTGCAGTCAGATCTGTACATCATCGATGCGGTTACCCGTTCAGGCACTTCACCTGTCGGTGTGACCCACGACAGGTGTGATGGTTATTGCCATGCGTCACCATGTGCTTCGACTTTCAAATCGCTCGACAATTGACCCTTCAAGAATAGACTCATGGCCAAAAGTCCAAAAACCACATGGAAACATCCGGGCATCAAGCCGCATACGCCAGTCAAAGCACGCATTCAACTCAGTGCCAAAAGGTCTGCCATACCAGGCGCCTGGTATGGCGACTCGGCCAACGTCCTGCATGCGCATGCATGCACACATGGGAAGCAGGGTATAAGAGACATACATGTTCCAGAACACTAATTGTGTTGGGTGGTCAGGTATTGACGCACAAGGGCTCATTGGTATATAATCGCAGGACATGCCATGCGCTCGATGGTTGTCTCAAAACTTCCGTCTGCCAGGCTCACATGGCAAATACAGAAGGGTAACAGCAATGCAGTACGTTCACGTCATGGTGCGATTGATGCCATAGCCCACATGG
Source organism: Nuphar pumila (assembly GCF_984573655.1). NCBI lineage: Eukaryota > Viridiplantae > Streptophyta > Magnoliopsida > Nymphaeales > Nymphaeaceae > Nuphar > Nuphar pumila. The sequence goes on along the minus strand of NW_028323516.1, from coordinate 12,113 downwards.
TGTACCAGATATGTCAAGCTTTCATCCGAAAGAAATGGACTCATGCGGCCTGTTCCATATGGCGTGCTTTGAACTTCGGCATGCTTTGAAGGTCCTGCATGCTACGGCGACTGTTGTGGAGGGCCAACCAGGGTGTCAAGCGGTATACCCTCCTTGAGCAGGACCTTCAAAGCATGCCGAAGTTCTTGGTCCTTCCTGTCCCCTTTGTGCCTTTTGTCATTGCTCTTCTTCTCTTTCTTGTGCTTCTTGTGCTCCTTCTCTTCCTTTCTCCGCCTGTGCACAACGGCAAAGTGTCATAGGAATTAGCTGGTCGCACCAACAACCCATCAGATCGTGTACTGTTTCTTGCATCTGCACTTCAAACTACATACCATTGGCTACTGTTCCGTTGGGCTGCTCAATAGTTTACGAGTTCGGTGGCAAACAAGCGGTTTGACCAAAATCCGGCAGAGAATTGTGTTTGGCCAAACTTGAAGTCCTTGCATGGCTGCACACGAACGAGTACATACCAACCACGCACACCATGCATGCTAGCATCCCAGTACTGAATTCTTACTCACAAAGGAGTGCTCTTGCTCTGTTACCCATGACCTCGACGCATCCAAATTTGGAAGGTACAGAACGACCTTTTGAATATCAGCTCAAAGCGCCAAATGCTGTGCATATGATGCCGCAACTTGTTCCTGTCCATCATGTCGTCCTGTTTTTGCAGAGGCAGATCAGACGCCAGCATGAGAAAGAGAGTTGAATGAATGCTGGCACGATAGGCAGGGAATCACAAGGGTCATGGATCAAGGCCCGTACACAGATTCCACCTCACTTCCCATGAGAACTTCAAGATCATTGTCATGTCAACATGTAAACACCACATCGATAACGGCAGAAACTAATCAACCAGCAACAAAGATACAGCTCGTTGAACGTCAGCTGTCGGAACTTCAAACACCATCATCACATCACATAGATAATGGGAGGAAATAGTCAACAAGCACTTCAGACACCATCAGTATCGAAAATCCTAGGTTTGTGGCGCTGTCACAAAGCTAGTAAGCTTGAAATAATGATGGCCCGTGCAAAAGAGTCCAATATCGTACTTGGGTGCGCGCTGCATTTCGGCAGCTGCTCCTATTGCCGCGGTGGGCTCTTCTTCTGCTTCAGATAGGCCGACAAATTGCTGATTGTCATCTGCCAAGTCAAACCCTCCCCGCGGAGGACTCCGCTCCTTCCGCTTTAAGTTGTGGTTCCACCCTGCAGTTTGAAGCAGCAGTTACAAAATTGAAATCAGGCCATTCACTCGCTCCGAGAGATAGTCAACACCTAAAGCGAATACCCTGAATCACAAAGCCTAGCAAGTGCATGCGGGAGCGGAAAAACAGACATCGCAGCACACCTGGAGACACCAAGCTTCATCAGTGTTTCGCCAGACCCTGAGAATCACGGATCCAGGTGCCCAAAAATGCATGACTATTTGGGACAGGAACGGGGTCGAAAACCCTTCTGTCGAAGCACTGAGCTTCACTGCGGAAAGATAGAAGTGGATGAAGAAGACACGTCTGGTCAGGCTATGGTAAGTCAAGCTGATTCAGATATGCTTTCCTCACATGGTGGTAATGGTTGCCCTGACTTCCATAAAGGACTTGGAGTTGCCAATGTCTATGTGGATGCCGTAGTGTAGTTAGCAGACACATCAGCCATGATGCTTCATCACAACATCACATATTTTATGGCAGGACGATGAAGAAGACATGTCAGGTCAGGATATGGTAAGTCAGGCTGGTCCAGGACTGCTTGCCTCAGATGAAAGTAATGGTAGCACTGATTCCCAAGTAGTTCGTGGAGTTGCCAATGTCCATGTGGATGCGGTAGTGTTGTAAAAAGATACATCAAGTAGTCATCAAGCGACCAAGTAGGCACCTTCGAAATAATACAGCTCATAGAAAGTCAGCGGTCAGAACAGGCAAGCCTGTCAGGAACGCGCGGCCGCTTGCAAGAGCCAAAACATGGAAGGAGCGTCAGTACATAACGGCATTGCCCCTGCATAGGCCACGGTTCATGATTATCATCACCTGGGAACGCGGGTGCTGCATAGACAGTCATCATGATAACGGGTTGTACGCTTCGTGCGTACGTACATTATGAGGGAGACCGCGCTAGTTTGCCCACAGCAGAGGTCAACTTAGGCCATCACAGGTGCTACATGCACAGGGGTGCCAGCCATGGCAAGGGTGTACGCGAGCTCCAGTCGCACCTTGATGGTCGGGACATGCATCTGGGGCTGGGCCCGCCCAAGCTGGGCCAGCGTCAGTGGATGGGCGTGCAGCAGACACAGGGCGACACGCGTCTGAGACATGCATAGCGTTTGAGGGAGTGGCCTTTGAGGTATCCTTCGGACGAGCCTGCAACGCACGCAGAGCTCTCCACATTGAGCGCAGACATTTGATAGCTGCCATAGCCGATAACCTTCCCTATCAAGTCCACATTGATTAATTAATGAGTTCAGCTTCATGTACCCCCCCCTACCCGCAAAACATGCTGCTCTGAGAAAAGACACCCCTCTGGGACCTGACAGACTCTGCATTGATAGGACCACTCACATCTGGCTAAAGCCTTTTGTCGTCCCATAGCAGCAGGAACGAGAGTAGTACCCAGCTCCTATAGCATACCGAAGCCTGCTCCTCATTTGCCGCCTTCAACTTTTCGCCAGACTGCATGCTTGATGGGGCTAGGTACTTGAGTGTTCAGCGGGGTTGATGGCAGAGTCAAGCTCGTCAGAAACAAAACAATGGCATAATGGTTGCCAGTTTAGTGGGGATGTACTCTCCTCAAGGGTTGCCTCCTTGGTTGCCTGACTGTCCCAAACAGTAGCCGCTCTTGCATGACACTATCCCATAACTATCCCACATCTGTCGAGACTGCAATGATAATGGGACTGCAGGGTCTGGCTCAATTCTAACCCGGCTACAGCTGAGGTTGTGGATGAGTGAGAGGGAGCTACCTGTTCAGCCTTCTCTTGCTGCGACTTCTCCTCCCAAGCTGACAGCCCTGGCGGCTTGAGATACATCCAGGAGACGGCCTGTCGCTGCCTGTATTTATCCGCCTCTGTCGACGGCAGGTGCGCCAGGGTGTCTAGGTACCGCTGCTCACTTTCAAACTCTGCCTTGGCAGCCTCCTGCATACCACTGCTGTACATTGCACACAGGCACAAGGTCTCAAGATACTGGTGATGTAATATTGCTGAAGTGATGGTGTATAACTACTGTGTCTCTGTGGACGTTGGCACTCCACGTGCAACCCTGGGAATTGGCCATGGGTCAGGTAATGCTATCTGACTCGCACTACAGGGCGAGCGGGTGGGTGCCGAAAACCATTGAAGCAGTGGAGCTCGAATAGAAACTCAACAAGACAACATGTCCATCGTTGTCATGTTAACACACAACACGTGACACTGCTGCATACTAGTGTCTGTACTGCCGTTATTGCAACAAAATTTATTCCAACTCGACAGTGGACATGCACGTGGTCTTGGGTACCAAGTTCTGGCGACCACAGCGTTTTGCGATTGTTGCTTGTTCGCCAGCAACCCAGCTCCAGGTGACTGCTCACTTGCCGCTTTGTCGACGCCAGCTTCTAGATTTCGAATCCGGATGCTCCTGTTTGCACGGTTGCGCAGCTGCCAGTGCGCCATGCCCCAGCCAACGTGCATTTATCCCCTTGCAAACATGCATAGCAACAGCCCCCCCCCTCTCGTCAACTCAGCGCACATGACAACAGTTGAAAGATTGGGCCGCTGCAATTGGTGCTATTCTTTGGTGGCTGCGCTGAGCCACATCGTTTGGACGAGACGTCTTTCTGAACGACGCCCATGCAGGCATGAGGGAGAACATGGTGCAGCACCTCTCTTTTGCTGCGCAAAGCCACATCCTGCTCGGCCTCGAACTTCCGGATCTGATTTTTGAAGTTAAGAGGATGCCAAGGCTTCTTGTTGAGGAAGTCGTGGCTCCATGCAGTGGTCCCAGCACCTGCAAGCAAGCATGATGCTTTGTATGGGGGTGCTTTATGTGCCTACAAGTGAGAGCAGCCGTATGCACATCCAAATAAAATGCTCCAGAGACATACAGCGCGGAAATTTTCGGGTGCACACGGTCCAGGGTATTGCGTGGTTTGATTTTGTGGCGATATTCTACATGACAACTCCGAAGAAAGCACAGCATACCCGCAACATATCCAGCGCCCGCATCCTTTGCTGCTTGAAGATCAGCTTTTATGCCGTCCTTGATCCCTCGCGCGGGTAGTTTGCTCATCGTTAACGTTACGGCATCACATCAATGTATAGGGGTTGGAGCTATCCCACTTATCGCAAAGATGTCCACGAACACCCAAAGTCCCCGCACTCGTAACGGTGAAGAAATTCATAAACCCCTCAACGGAAAGTTCACATACGACAGCATTCGGGAAGCAGACTAGATGTGACGGAATGACCTTGTGGTGGACTTCAGGGATTAGAGGACACAACGTTCAACACTGGCGACAACCAAATGCATCACAGACAGTATGCGCTGTGCCGCTTTGCCACAGCCTTCGAGCTTCCAGCTATCGCATGGCGCGGCAGGTGTACGGATCGCGCAACCCTGAGTCATCACAAATGAGCACGCAGCTGACTCACCAGACAAGCAAAAAACAAACAAGACATCCGAAGATAGGGTTGGGGCGATTGGGTGCCTGAATTTCAGGCTGAAACAAAGACCTCCTGCCCGCAAGCCGGCCACTAGACTCAGCATTCGTGAAATTACATGCGGCGGTTTTTCATGAGGCTAGATACAGGCAAAAATCAAACACAAAGAAACTGATCATGATACAACCCACAGTTCACCGTCGTTGCCAAGTTCATAAACAGCCGCAGGATCCAGCAGCGTCACTGCTACATCAGGTGCAACGTCGTGAGGCGTCAATTTGCGCGCCAAAATACGATCAACCACACTTTGCGCAGAAGCCCCAGTGACATCTTCCAGCTGAGTCGCAGCTGCCCAAAGCCCACCACCAGCTGAACACGTCGCAGACGCAGCAAAATCCGCAGAATAACAGCCCTTGGACCATCGCTGCAGCCGGCAGCGCACAAGCCGCCGCCTGCGGGCAGACAGAATAAGTGTTTCCTCGCAAGGCCAACGCCAGTTTGTATCAACCCTACACCACCAAGCCAGCTCGTTTGCGCGGCTGTATGGCTGCTGTACAGTCGTGAATGAGCCGAGCGCGCAAATCTTTGCACTGCCTTTTCCAGGCTTTGACATAACTGGGTGTGCATGCTTTGCCACCGCAGTAACAGGCCTCACGGCCATTTTTCTTGATCCGTTTTCGTCGACAGCAGCCCCATTCCGAGGTAGCTTGTGGTGCTGCAACGCCACAGTCGCAGCTGGCACGGTACGGGCCGCAGTTGAACGAATCGATGTGTATGGCGTGCTGCCGAGGCTGGGCTGCCTGCCCCTTGGAGGGGGGTCCAATGAACTCATGCGATATGGATCAATTGATAGACCGTGATCTTTAGGAGCTGAACACACGAGAGCGCTGTGCTTGTTGCGTGGATCGCTTTCCAATTTGGATGGAAGCACGTCACCCGGGTTTGACCCACCGCATACAATCATGCAGTCGTCGTCGTCCTCTTGAGAATCGCAGTTCTGTCCGGGTTCGGCATGGTTGAGGAGGAGCGAAGGGCCCTCAAGCGGGGTCACAGTCTCTCGGGTGTGAGTTCCTGGGGCCGTGGGGGTGGCTGCGGCGACCCCTCCAGCTCTGCTGCAGGGTGCAGATGGGCAAGGCTGCAACAACGCCGCACACGCTGCCTCTGCAGGGACGCCTAGCTGTGAATGCTGTAAGGGCACGAGGTCCTCCGCAACCTGCCTCAGGGTCGTGGATTGAGTTGGCGGAGGCACAAGGTACGGCACGCCGCCGGCGCCCGTAGGGACAAGCAGCAGAGCGCGTTCTCCCGGCGTGAGGCTCGGCACATCCTGACACAGCGCTGCAGACACATCGAGGACCATAGATATTGCCTCAGGCGGTACTCCGATGCCAATGAGCTCCGCAGGTGCCGCGCGGGCTATGAGGGCAGCGGTCATGCGCTCTCGGCGCAACGCATCAGCCACCGAGCGCATACCCAGCTCGCACAACTTTGCGTGCAACCCCTCCTCAGCGGTGAGGTCTCGAAGCAAGAGTAAACGCGTTGAGTCACCCTCCGCTGGCACGGGGTGTGCTGATGGTCGGCGCAGGTGCGGTGAGCGTCCGGTTGCTTGTCGTTGATGGCGGAAGAGAATGTGTGCACTGTGCTTCATTTGCATCCAGTTTGGAGGCAATGCGGCTGATTGCCACTGACGGAGGAGACGGTCCACACGGTCTATCCCTTGCATCAGCTTTTGGCAGAGGGCACAGGGAGTCTGGTGCTTGGGTGGGAGATGATCCTGTGAGAGTGGATGGTGCCTCGAGACAGGGTTGGGGGCCAACATACGTAAGCGAATTGGTGCCGCGTGTTGCAGTAAGGGGAAGGGCCAGGACGGCAACAGGAGAGACGATTGCGTGGGATGTAGCAGTTAGTGCAGGGGCCATGGCTATTGGCAGAGGGGACGCTTGCGACGGCAGCCTGGGTTCTGGGATGGTCAGGCTCGCAGGTGGACAGGAGGCTGTTGAGTCGGAGCTAGGGCGACCAGGTGGGGCAGGTGGTGGTTGGGAGGCTGACGGGGCCTCAGGCAGAGAGGTTGGTGGTGATCTGGTACAGAGCGGAGGAGGCCCACAGGTTGCCTGGTGCGATACTTGCCAACACGGGTGATCTCCTGGATTTGCAGTAAAAGATGCATTGCCGAGCAGTAGTAGCGGTGAGGTGCCCACTGGCGAGAACGGGTTGAGAGGGAGTGTGATTGAGAAGCCTGAGCGAGCGGAGCATCAGCTATGGCATCGTTTGGCTGCAGATTCTGACAGCGCCCAGTCACCATTGCCGGGACTGGTGACAACACAGTGGAATCGGGGGCCGCTGGTGTACTCATGATTGCTGCCAACTGAGAACCTTGCCTCGAGAAGGGAGGGTGGCAGGCGCAATCCTGCACGAGCCGGGGGCATACAGGTGGGCACGCGGCAGCACATGGCGGTCTGACGGCGTGATGAGGCACACTTGCTGGGGGGGCATCTCTTGGGAAGAGGGAAAGCTACCGTTGAAGAAGCGCTGGAATGAGGGGCCTGGACGGCTGTCGCTCGCTGCAGTCGGTGCTGGTGCATGAGTCATGCTGACTGTGTCAGCGCGGTGGGAGGGTGAGCAGGAGAGACCGGCTGCAGACTAAGCCGAGGTTGTCGATTGGGTGGGAATGGGTGGTTCGTCTGAAATGGAGGGGGAGTGAGGCTGGGAGGAGCAAAATCTAGAGGAGCTGGAGCAGGCACCAGCAGGGCACTCTATCTCTGCACAGAGGTGCTGTTGCTGTGCTCGTCGCTAACATCGGCCTGCAGCTTGGCACAGCCCTGTGCGTAGGACAGGGTGGATGGCAGATGGCGGATTTCATGACCGGGCAAACTGTTGAGACAGTGTCATTTCTGTCCTGTTCGCCGGGGCCGTGCCCACTAGCCTGTGGCACAGCCCTCCCCTTTGTGATCGCTTCGTTTGCAGCATCGATACTGGAAGCCTGCGGCGACACCGGTATGTGTTTCGTTCTGCGAAGCTGCTCGTCGACTGCGCCCTCAACTGATGAGTCGATACACCGACCGCTCGCTACCAACTGAGCTGACATGCTTGCTGAGATGGTCACTGCGGAACTTGCAGTCTTTACGTGCTGATTAACCCCCTCGTGGCATGCTGGTAGCGCAGGTCGAACGCGATTTGTACAGCCTGCAGGTGATGCAAGCGCTGAATCCATCGGCGTCTTCAACGATTCCAGAGCGTCTCTGCTAGCGCGCTCAGCACTGCTGCCAGGAATATTAGAGTCAGCGCCGGCTGCGCAAGGCGGTTGGCGCCGCTCTGCTGGCAGCGCAGCACAATGGGCGGTGGGCTGTCTGCACTTCTGTGTCTGTTGGCATCCGTGGGGGCCACTTGCCGAAGGCAAACCTGTGGACAGGACTGGGCCTCAAAGCACCTTCCTGCGGAGCTATGGATACGCGCTTTCGGGGTCGCACTTCCAGCTCTGGCGATGAGCTGCAGTCGCCTGGAGCTGCTGGTGGATTGGCCGGTTTTGGCACCGCTGCATGCGTGGCCTTGCGCTTGAGCCGTGAAGGCGTTGAGGTGATGACGGTTGGAAACGTTCTGGCATCCATTTGGCAGCCGGTACTTCTTGGTGTCTCGCAGTTGTCTGTTTTGTGTGGAGAGCATGGATGCTCACTGGCGGGTTTGTAGCAAGCTGGAGTGGAATGTACAAATTGGGCCCATGGCAAGAAGTCTCTGCACAAGCTAATACTGCCATCAAAAACGAAAGTCCCAGTTTTCAAGGGTAGGTTGCGTTACAATCCAATGCTGATAGTCGTTGCCATGCTCAGGAAGATGAGCTGTCCACAGCATTCATTGTTTGCAAGGGCCCCTTCACATGGGCTGCCTTTCACAAATGCGATGAAGTCTGCAGTTATCCCTATCAAAGACTGCCTTCTAGATTCAACACAGGGAGGAATCAAAACTGGTGCTGGGCATTTCAAAACCATGGGTATACATCACGATGCAAGCTAGGGAACTTTAGACATGTGGTAGGCAACGTAACGGCCTGAATTCAGACACCAAAAGGTTTAAACAAGATGCCAAGTGTATATGCCATACCTATGGACTTCGCTTGCAGCATCCGCGGGCGTCAGTGCAGTGATTGCCATGCTTCGCGTGGCGTGTTGCCTGAAACGTCGCGTCCACAGACATGGGGGGATCTTATGAACTCAAAAGAAGCATGTGTAAACTTGGCTTCAAGTTCATGACCGTTGAGGAATGGCGTGGTTCTGCGCAATGGTAAATGGTGAAGTCCGCAAGGAAGCTATCTCCTCAGCTATCTAGTTAGGCATGAGAGGAATCATGCTCGACGTCCACTCCGTGGACCACGGGCGGTGCCAAGGCCCGTGGCAAGGCATTCTCATTTCCCATCTGAACTAGCCAGCGCCCACTTGCTTGCTCAACTCTGACCTCCCATCCTCGCGTGTTGAACGAGTAGAGTAGGGTTGGTCTCGTGTTCTGGTACTTGAGTGCTGATTATACCATCAGGCCAGCAACTACCCCGTCTTAGCAGGGTACATCATCGTTTGTTTCGAGACCTGTAGTAAGCAGTTTCATTTCGAGCAAGCGCATTTGTAATCTGTGAGTGGAGGCTATCGCCATGAACAAACGTAAACGGGATGACTCCACCAACGTTCCCGATGAAACAGACCAGGCCGAGGAAGAGGACCAGAGTGCTCCTTATGCTCCCATCGCTCCAGTAGCCCAGCCAAGGATCGTAAAAGGGGAGGATTGTCCGTACTTGGACACCATCTCCAGACAGGTGCGAAAGTATGGAGATCAATTGAGCAATGATGTAGGGGACCGAGCTTGTCGTCTTCATGATGCATGTCCCGTCATGTAGCACAGGGGCCATGTATGATCTGTTGTATGGATACAAGAGTTCTGAGCACATCTGTGCACCTGGGAGAAACCTGCTATGAGTGCGCTGTACACCTGTCACAGCCCTGCCGTGTCATCTGCATCCAGTTGGGGATTAGTCGGCATCATCAGCCGGTGGAAGTATGCTTGCCTGCAGTGGCATTTATTCCTTTTGGAGGCCATCAGCGCTTGTTCCTATGATGTTATGATGACAAAGTTTTTTCAGGATTGAAATTGATGCATTCAATGCATGCTGTCACTGCAACGCTTCCATGGCTGCTGTGTTTCACAACTAGCGTAATCAGGGTTTTGTCAGGACAGGCCCTGGCAACCCCGATCCCGCAGAAAAACCTCACCAGTCTGTATGCGTAGTGGCTCCTGCGGAAATTCACATGCCCAGCAAGGCATGCATTCACACGTCGATCGCCTGGGCACCAGATGCAGGCTCTGCATGTTGTTCACGAACGCCTTACACTGGTGCAGAACCTCGACTTTGACTTCGAGAAATGCTGCTCGGTCTCACTGAGCCACGTCAACGTGTACGTGTGCCTGGTGTGTGGAAAGTACTTCCAGGGACGAGGCCGGGGCTCGCATGCGCACACGCATTCAGTGGAGGAAGGCCACCAGATCTACATGAAAGTCGAGACAGGCAAAGTGTACTGTCTGCCAGACAACTACGAGGTCGAGGACCACACGCTCGCTGACATTCGTCACGTGCTCAACCCCCTGTACAGCAAGGAAGACATTCTGCGGCTCGGGAGTGTGCGTTGGGCCCGAACCCTAGACGGACAGGATTACATGCCGGGCCTCGTAGGGTTCAATAACATGAAGCACAACGACTATGCAAACGTGATCTTTCAGAGCCTCGCGCGCGTCAACAAGCTACGGTACGCCTTGTCATAGATGGGGAAGAGCCACCAACGCAGTCAGCGCCCCCAATCGCGGTTGTCTGCGACACCAGATAGTCAGCCACTGTTCTGGGCCAACCAACTTCAAGACTTGTAGCTATTTGCTATGTTCAGGCGCACGCATGAAATAATCATTCCATTTGGGGTGGTTTAGCACGCCGGTGGAGGCTAAGCCATCCCAGGGCTTGAAGTATTGCATGTACGTTGCGAAACGGAGGGTGTATCATGCGTTGCCGATTACATCGCTCCACATCAGATTTTACATCGCAGCATTCGGCTCCTACACGCTGACTCGCATGGTACAACCCACTTCATCGAAGACAACGCGCAAGCCTGAGCTGCCTCGCATTGCCCATCCCGTGGAAGTTCCACTCAACGCGCCCCAACCATTCTGCATAGCCTTGTCTATTTCCTCCCCTCCAGCATGCAGAGCAGATGGTGGATCTGCACCATTCACTACTGCATAAGCTGTACTATCTGCATATGCATGGCATTGAACAGCAAGAAATTGCGAGCAATTTCGTCCATCCCAAGGTTTCTATCATTTTCTAAGGTTTCAGTTATTTTAAAGTACATGCCATGTACATGCAGGGATAATTATTTAGTAAGTACATTGTAGTTCTTTGTGAGTTGCCTATGTCCATGTGGATGCGGTAGTGTTGTGAAAAGATTCATCACCATCATCATTGTATGTACCATCATGCAGGGACTTCTTTTTATGGCCAGACAACTACAAGGACTGCAACTCAGTCCTGGTGCAGCGCTTTGGGGAGCTGATGCGCAAGGTCTGGAACATGCACGCCTTCAAGGGCCAGGTGTCCCCACACGAGCTCATGCAGGCAGTCATGGAGGCCAGCAACAAGCGCTTCACGATTGAACAGACCAGTGACCCCGTTGCGCTGTGGACATGGCTCCTCAACACCTTGCACTTGCACCTCACTCATGGCAAGCGAAAAGCATCCTCCATCATCACTCAGTGCTTCCAGGTGCGCACGTTCCAAGACAGCAGATTCTCCACAATCTACTCAGCGCATGCCGAAGACAGCAGATTGCCCACAATCTAACCACAATCTACGCAATCTCACGTTTCCCACAAAGCCTTACGTACTTAATGTATTGTCGTACATTCATGTTGCAGTGAGACCAGGTGGTCTTCTATGTGGCTTCGCTGCGCAGCTATAAGGTCCATGATGTATCTATAGATATACTGCCATGTGCCATTATCGTCACGTTCCATTACCCTATTGGAGCAAACGCAATAGGGCATTGCAGACCACATGTCTGCCCTCATAGCACTCGTGTGCTTGCTGTGTATGAGTACTCGCCTGCACAGTTTTATGACAATCTGATGGGTGAACTGATGAGTGTCATGGTAACATGTGTGTCTGATCGACGTGCCAAACCTCTCATGAATATTGGTTGCAAGCCTCACTTCTTCAAAGTTCGGGGTGACACCCCGGGTGTAGAGCTCATTATTGCCCGATGTATCATTTCGAGACATTCGTATACTCTAGTTTGTTGACGTGACCTGTTGCGACACTTGTGTTTCTTTGCAGGGCCAGCTCGAGATCAGGACTCTGGCAGGGACGGGCAAAGCGACAGACAGCAAGGAGGACTTGGTGGAGAACGTCGCGTTTCTG
>NW_028323515.1:0-43283 GCF_984573655.1 Nuphar pumila | reverse complement strand
GTCGCAGTGCGTCACCCAGGCGCACCCCACGGGACCGCACACCAGAAGGCTCAGCATCCGCTTCTGAGGAGCGGAAATGTCACTTTTGTGGCCATGCTGGTCATATCACGCCCTTCTGCGTTATGAAGCTCCAGGAGAAATACACGCAGCCTGGTACCTTCGCGCCTGGCTACCCTAAGCCACACCAAGGCATGTATTCCTCCTCCCGCGTGCACGCACAGTGTGAATGGGTACTGGATAGTGGGGCCACAGACAGTATATGACTCGCGAGCGGCACATTCTGGCAAATTATGTCAGGTTTCTTAAACCGACCCCTGTCAACTTTGGGAACGGGACATGTGAGCACGCCCTAGGCATGGGGCGAGTGCGGCTCATGGGCTGCTGCACTTACGTGATGTCTTGTATGTTCCCTCGCTCGTGTCAAACTTGCTCTCTGTCCATGCGCTCACGGCGACTGGCCATTCTCTTGGAATTGACCCGCACTCCTCCGTCTTCGAGATCGCTCATGGGGGGAAACTCGTCGCCACAGCCACGGTCTGCGATAACATGTACCTCCTGGATGTCCCACGCATGCGCACTGCTTCTGTTGCTGTCAGGGAGTCTCTAGCCATGCGCTGGCACCGGAAACTGGGGCACACTGGCATGGGCACGCTCGCGGACATGCAACGCAAGCGTCTGCTGGGTGATTGCCCGGTGACTCCTGTGGAGTTCCTCCACGCGCGTGACACTGAATCGTGCAACCCCTGTCTGTATGGCAAGATGCATCGCTCTTCTCACCCTGAACAGGACGGGCAGGCACCCCATGTCAACTTCAGGGGACTCATTTATTGAGGAAACATAGAATGCTCCCCGTACTCGATTCGGGGGACTCATGACACGCACTCCCCGTATTGGCCAGCTTCAGGGGGTCGAATTATTAACGCAAACACATCAGGAACACGACACACACAAGGCAATGCAACTAGCACGACACGAGCCGGCTAGACAACAGAAACGCAAGAGTCTGTCCAGTCCAAACATGGACTTCAAGGCAGGTTCAGTCGTCGCAGGCCCATGCCCGCAACACATGCATCTAGTCGCTCCTGCGCCAACGGCTTTGTAAGCTGGTCGGCCCAGTTAAGGGCGGTATCAACATAGCCGTAGATCAGTTGCCCTCGCGCAGCGCGCTCCTGTACGAAGTGGTGTAGCACATCGATGTGCTTGCTGCGGGCGGAGACCATCGGATTCTTAATCAGGGACAACGCTGCCTGGTTATCCCCCCGGAGCTGGACAGGACCCGTCAGTTCGAAAGACCAGGTGATCACCGCACTTCCTAGCATGGTCCGAGAAATGGCCACACAGGGGGGACAATCAGTTAAGCGCATACGCACTGACCAGGGCCGCGAGTATGTGAATGCGGACTTGAAAGAAGCATTTGAGAAGTTGGGCATCTGGCATGAGGAGACCGCGGGCTATACGCCGGAGCAGAATGGTAAGGCTGAGCGGCTGAACCGCACCCTAATGGAGCGCGCTCGCACCATGCTGAGTGCGGCTGGGCTGCCAACCACCCTCTGGGGATACGCCATCCTGCACGCTAATCACATACGAAGCTGCATGCTCTATTCTCCCACGCAGCGTGTGCCTTACCATGCGTTCACGGGCGTTGCACCTTCTATCTCTCAGTTTCACCCATGGTGGTGCGACATCCGCGTGCACGTGCCTGCCAGCAAGCGTACCAAGCTTTCCCCGAAGAGCACGGCGGGCATATACCTCGGAACGGCAGGTGTCTTGAATTCCAGGAACGTTTACGCACTGGTTGATGGGAGGATACTGACCACATGTGACTTTCGTGTCCAGGATAGTGTTCCTGACCCCTCGACCCCGACTGGCGTGCGAGCCTCGGGTGTGGAAGAGGGGCAGGCTGATCAAAGCCTTCCTGCCCCCTCGGGTGATGCGGATTCCTCGCCTGATGGTACTCTGCCTGACGGCACTACTTTCCCGCTCGTGTCCCCGACGGCTCTGGCCGATACCGCCCAGGTACCGCCCGTGTTCGTGGAGTCCCCATTCCCCACGCTTGCGCCTGCAGACTACGTGTCAGCTGGAGGGTCTGCCATGGCGGACAGTGGCAGTTCCGTGCCTCCGGAGCAGGTCGAGGGAGGGGACGAAGCCGATGGCCCCCTCGCTGTTCCGGATGACCCGGGCCCTGCTGCCTCCATGCCTCCCGCTGACGAGTATGCCATTCCTGACCCTGACGATGCGGTTCCTGAGGTGCTGCTCTCTGCACCCGTTGCTGCCCTGCCCCAGTCGCACCCTGATAGCCGGGCTGCACATCCCCGCACGCGTGCTCCTCCTGCTTTCTATAATCCTTCGTCATTCGCTGCTCGCTCTGGACTGTCGTCCGAGCAGAGCCCTCGCTCGGCTGTGAAGCCTGTCCGGCGTGTGGTACGGTTCTCCACTGAGCAGCCAACCGTGTACGCGTACGCTGCTCAGTCGAGTCCGAGTCGTCCCAAAGGGATCGACTTCTCTGCCTTCCCTACGTTGCTCTCCCATGGGCGCAACATGCTCGACCTGTCCCAGCTGCCTAATGGTGTCAAGTCTGAGGACCTGATCCCGCACTCCATGGAGGCTGCTTTGAGTCCGGAGAACCCCTACCGGGAGAACTGGTGGGCGGCGATGCAGGAGAAGAACAAGTCTCTTTGGGACCATCAGTGTTTCTCGTACACTAGAGCGCCTGCAGGTGCACACACAGTCGGCAGCAAGTGGGTGTACGACGTCAAACGGCCGGGTCCCGGGGACTCGCAGGTAAGCCTCAAGGCGCGACTTGTGGCGCAGGGATTCTCGCAGCGCCCAGGCGTGGACTATGATGAGCTGTTCGCCCCGGTGGCCAGCCACACTACTGTGCGAGCATTCCGTCCCTCGCCAACTATCACGACCTGGAGATACAGCAGGTTGACGTCAAGACAGCCTTCCTGTACGGTGAGCTTCCCCCCGGGCAGACGATGTAAATGAAGCCGGTCCCAGGCTTCCCCTGCCCAGTGGGGCAGGTATGTCGTCTCCATAAGACCTTATATGGCCTGAAGCAGGCACCTCGCGCGTGGTATCAGCGCTTGAAGGATGAGCTCACTGCCAAGGGCTTCACGCCTGCCGATTCAGATCCTGCTCTCTTTGTCAAACTCGACGCAGAGGGCAAGGTGCTTGCTCTCATCTATGTGGACGACTGCTTGATTGCAGGGCGGTCCGCTAAGCACGTGCAGGAGGTCATCGACATGCTGCAAAGCATCTTTGACATCAAGGTCTTGGGAGAGCCCAAGGATTTTCTTGGCATCAACATCGTGAGGAACCGGGCGCAGGGGACCCTGGCCATCCATCAGAAGCCGTACGTCGAGAAGATGCTCCGCAAGTATGGCTTCGCTAAGTGTCACCCCATCAGCACCCCAGCGGTCTGCAAAGTGTCCACCACGGAAGCGGACGAAAACGCTATTCTTCCCCACCAGCAGGTACAATTGTATCCGGCAATGGTGGGTTCACTCATGCACTTGGCCTACGGGACTAGGCCGGACATTGCTCATGCTGTGAATTCGCTGGCTCGTCATCTCCGCGCCCCCTTGCCGCGCCATTGGAATGCAGCGGTCCGGGTCTTCCGGTACCTGGTGGGTACCAAGGACATGGGTCTGGTGTATTCCAGGCATGCTACCGGGGGGCTCCTGGGGTATACGGACTCTGACTATGCAGGCGATGCTATCACCAGGAGGTCGACCACGGGGTACGTGTTCCTCCTTCACGGGGCTGCCATCTCATGGCAGTCCAGGCTGCAGCCGACGGTGGCCCTGAGCACCGCGGAGGCGGAGTATATGGCCGCAGGCGCTAGAGGGAGAGAGGCGTTGTTCCTGCGGAAGCTGCTCCCGACTCTGGACCACGAGCTGACGGGTCCTGTCCAGCTCCGGGGGGATAACCAGGCAGCGTTGTCCCTGATTAAGAATCCGATGGTCTCCACCCGCAGCAAGCACATCGATGTGCTACACCACTTCGTACAGGAGCGCGCCGCGCGAGGGCAACTGATCTACGGCTATGTTGATACCGCCCTTAACTGGGCCGACCAGCTTACAAAGCCGTTGGCGCAGGAGCGACTACTCATGAGTCCCCCGAATCGAGTACGGGGAGCATTCTATGTTTCCTCAATAAATGAGTCCCCTGAAGTTGGATAGTACGGGGAGTGCGTGTCATGAGTCCCTCGAATCGAGTACAGGGCGCCCTGTTTGTGCTTGTTTCTCCCGTGTTTAGGAAGGAGAGCCCGCATGATCATCCACCCTCCGAAACCTGTGTCTAGATGTACGAGGTCACATTTTTGGTGCTTGAGACATTGAAGTGATCCCCATCCGGGGAGCCTTGGTCTCCAGAGCTAGACCCACCTCGGAACGGGGAGTGTTGAAGTACGACTGAGTACTTCTTCCCTCAGTGGGAATTTAGCATGCTTATCACGTGTATGCATATCGGAGCTATCCAGTCCTAATTACTAATCCAGTGTCCAGTCACGTCATCCTGGATACTGATCTAGGCTGTGAGACTGATCCCTATCAGTCTCCTATGAATATGTACTCGGTACGTGTGTACCTCGGGTAAGTTGTCTGTAAATCTCAACAGTTGTAAATTGACAATGTCCTCCCCATGCCGCCGGACACCAGGCCCCTTGGTTGCAACCATGTCGTCTGCCCTCGATTCATTATGTGTTCCGCAGGTGATCTGGGCACTGTGTTAACAACGAAAGCCTACAAACGCTACTTATAAGCTCACCCCTGTGCAGGACTGGGGGCCGCTTTTGAGTTGAGTAGCCGTGTTTTGCGCTGTGCGACGAACGCTGCAGAGCGCACCCAGAGTTCGCAGAGTTCCTATGCGAGTGTAGTGATTTCTAGTATGTAGCACCCAATAGTACCCAGTCTATCGAACTAGAGTCAGTATCGTCACGAGTGTGTCCCTGCCGATGCCATCGGCGATGCATATCATGCAGTCCAGCTATCTCAGGATATCTTAGGCATATTCCAAGTAAAGACCCTAGTAAAGACTGCAGCCAGATGATCCTTAGGCTCATTCAATCGGAAACTCTGGAAAAAACTGTAAGGGCTTCCATGACGGTGGGTGCACGCGTCACCTTTCTCAAAGGGTTTCACGACTTCAGATTTTCATGAAAACCTGCATATCACCCCGGTCTCAGGACGTGTCTCAAGGTCACGCCGCCTTTTCAATCCACCACTCGGACTCGCAGAACCCTCAAGAATCGCAACTTTGTGCTGCAATTCGACAGTCTGACGAACGACATGACGGATTACTTTCGATGGAATTACGTTGCTTGTTGTCTTTAGTAATGTCGTCAGTTTGGCCTGTGGATACAAAGTATCAAACCGAACCATTTGGCTTTAGCTTCACAGCGTTGGTGTGAGCATGCTATTAGAAAGTGCGCCAGGTGGGCTCCGGATTCACGACCTAAAAGGCAAATCGGTCCCTGACGCATGACCGTCACTTTCACGTGACATAACAACATAACGGCAGGAAACGATTTGTCGACAGCCACAAAGCCGTGTCAAGTAGTCCGGTGTACGAAAAGGGCTGTAACATCCTGATTGTTCCAGCCTCGCACGGCAGACCCACAGTATTTAAGCGGATGTTTTCTTAGGCAATCCACTACTGGCACCCCGAAGGACATCCAAGCTTTGCGCTATACAGAACAGGTATGTACACTTACTCTCATGCCATGAATGCGGTAGGCACAGCTGCGTGGCCACAACGCTGAGCTTATCGTTGCAACGTAAGTGCTGTGGGCGATGGAAAGTTTCTGGACCTAACCTCACGCAGCGTCTCAAGTGCTTGCTGCAGCCCACCCCGTTACCCAGTGTAAAATCCCTGACATGCTCTTGTGTAAGCGTTTAGTACAAGTATTCTCGGCTGGATAATGCTGGCACCAGAGCTTGCTGGTGTAGAACACTTCGAAACTGTGCAATCGGATGAGCTGCTCAAATTTGTGGTCTGGAACCCCGCAACCGAAAATCGGTTCCACATTGTCTGACCGACTCATCACGTGGTTCGAATGTGTAGCGCGTTTCTGGAGCTGTTTCTGGAGCTCATAATTGACAGCGATTGACAGTGGCATTCGAAGAGATCATTCGTGCTTGAAAACCTCTGAACAGGGACTTCGATGTGGGTGGCCGATGGCTGCATGGTGCACCCCATCGTGCGCATCGCAGATTTACATGTGTGGCAGTCGCGTGTAAATACTAGCATCATAAGCATCATAACATTGCTCGTAATCACACGTCAAGGTACATACACTCAGTCAAATTGCGGGCTCCATTGGCGACTTTTGGATACGACGCATGCCTGTGTACACAATCCCTTTTCGTCGCAGTTTGTGGCGTTCTTCATCATGCAAACTCAGAAGACAAACACTGACAATAGAAAAATACTGACAACTCTCGGTTCCCAGTATGTATCAAACAGCATCCGCAAGCAATGTGTCTCATGACATAGTTTCCGTTATCAGCAAATTTCAAGTACCAACAGAAAGGCAGACGTATGCATTCCGCTGAACCGTCGGGCGATGATTAAATGGTCTCACATGCCACTAGTTACGTATCAGTTTTTATCACCCTCCAAAGCGGTGACCTGAACGTCACCCTGCGGAGTTGTCCGGTGAGGGAGTTCGAGGACAGTTTGGCACTGACCGACTATATGCGTAGATGCTATTCGATACAAGCAAAAAGGTCTATGAGCATGTTTTCTGCCACTTGAAGCAATCGTTATGTTTCGGGGTGTGGTCTCTTCCTTTTCTCGGACATTTCATCCATTTCTAGAGCCCATCAGCGCTCCCATCAGCAACACACAGGAAATAAGCCTGGGGTGGGGTGGGCGTCGCTTGCAGTTTGTGCGTGATTGATAGAAGGATGCAAGACAAATCTGCGAATGGCAATATGTTCTCTAAGTGGTTTGCCGGGTTTCATTTTGTACGCACCGCAGGCTTGCTTCACGTTTCCAGGCGATTCACCTTTTGCAACGGCATCTCAGCTAATCATGGGTCAACCCAGAGCATACCGGTCAAGGACTTGGGGGTTAGATGGAGCGTATATGTACCACAGTCAGCAGACACATGTTGAAAGCCAATCAGCCGGGGCACACTTGGCAGGTGATTACGTATCGTTTCACATCACCACCGCGTACAGTTGTTTGTAGAAAAGCCATTCCCCACGTGAACAGCACATGTGGGTCTTGGTGAATAAAGTCGTTGCAAGCGCTTATGAAAGAGGAAAGTATGCTTACACAGAAATGAAGATGGGGCACTGTAAGTCTGGGCTCTGCAAAGTGGTTTCAGGACTGCGATCATCCTGTCTCATCTCACATCAGTTGGGCTGATGACTGATGTATACAGAGATCTGCAGGGATAGCAACATCCATATGGCATGCATGCAGGTAGCACCAGCGGACCTTTGTTGCAAGCTCCACCTACGCGACCCCTGAAAATGGTGCGTGTCTCAGTGGATTGAATCCACTGTATTCATTGTGAGATCTAGAAGGCGATGATGATTACCTTTTCACAACACTATCACATCCTCATGGACATTGGAAACTCCAAGACCTACTTGGGAATCAGTGTTCCCATCACCTGAGGCAAGCGTACCTGGAGCAGCCTGACTTAGCATAGCCTGACCTGACATGTCCTCTTCTTCTTTGTCTTGTACCTCCTGAACCTCTTGAAAGTGGTTGGTAAAACATGCAAGGCAGCGACAGCTATGTAAAGTCCCAAACAGAGTGGCTCATATTGCATGATCTTGAGGTGGGGCTTCAGGTTCCAGTTCATTGAGTCCACTCTCATCTGTGCTAGGAGTAAAATAGTTCCCACTTGAGCCAGACGCTTGAACTCAGATGCTCAGACTTTACAAGGTCACGCCATCTCCTTGTAATGTGGAGCTTTTTTCGGTTGTAGTTGCAGATTGCACGTCATCGGGAAGCTTGAAGGTCTCCATGATCCATGAATAAGCCCAGTATCTTTGCACAATGCACATGGTTACAGCGAGATAGTTACTACTGTGAGATTCCAACTTTTGCAGCAAATAGAGCGTCCCTGCTTCATCTCAAACTGCGTGAGGGATGTAAGCGCGAGTTGCAGGCACTGAAGCACTGGTTCATTCTTGCGACTATGCTTGGCATAGCGCTCACAGGGAGTGTGGTGGACGCTGCCAGCTCAAGCGATGCCTCAAACAAGGTCACCAAGAAGCTGCTGGCAAGCATCGACAAATTTGCGGCGACAATTGCAGAGTTGAACGCGATCGATCCAAAGCCATCTCAGATCAGGGTACGTCTACATATGGCCGCCACACAGTCAGTCTGAGGAACAAATTCATACTGCTTTTCCAAGCATGATCCCTGGTAGCTTTGAAACTGCATATCTGACAACCATGACCTTGCTGCCTGCATAGCACCTTGTGTCATGTCATCGCTGAGGATCTCAAATGCATAGAATGCTGGTCTTTGCCGCATGAGAGCAAGGGACACTATGAGCTTGCTGGACGTCACAACCACATGCTGAGCTGTCCTTGTCCAGCCAGATCAAGCCACCTTGCAATCTTGCAAAGGGAAGATTTGAAATGTGCTAAGAAGCTAACCCATCTTTCAAGCCCACAGCTGGTGATGCAGCCTCCCCTCCAGTAGTCACACAGCCTTGGCGCGTTCTGAGCACTTCGGTGCGAGGGCTTTCATGGGCCCTTGGTGACTGATCACACGACGTGTAAACGATCAACTACTGCACGGCAATCCTTCCGTGCTCACTTGTGGCACATTTGGCTATCCAGGCCTCGTTTGCATGTGTTCCTCTACATTGATGCATCATGCTGACAGGACCACCGTTCTGTCGACATGGTCTAAACTGAGATGATAGCTTCTCTGACGTCGATGTCTCCATGGGGCGGGCCCGCGTGGCCAATGGGCCTTGTCGTTGTTCCCGATGGGTTGTGTTGTTGGTTTTGTTTGCATCTATTCAACGTCATCATGGCTCAACACAACACTTGCACGAGGCTCCAAATGCCAAGAAACCTCCATTGAGTGCAGGCTCAAGCTGACCGGATTGCAAGCCTATTTGCGGACGGAGCAGTCTTCGTTGGCACTGATGACAACGACGTCAAGACCAGCAAGAAGGAGATTGCTGCTGCGTTTGAGACAATCCTCAAAGGAAAGCCAGAATTCACGGTGGACGAGTACAACATCCGCACCCAGGCAATTGGTGCTTCGTATTGCAATACCGGTCTGGGAACTTTCAACTTCCTCGCCCTTGGCTTGAGCCGATCCGTTCGCGCTACCTTCTGCTGGCAGCTCGTTGGCAGGCAGTACATGATCTCCGTGCTGAATGTTTCCAAGTTCTCCGTTTCTCCCTAAGCGTGTGCTTGCGTGGTGGCAGGCCAATCCCATTTGCAAGTTTTGGAAGTGTTTCCCGCACCCGCCTGCATGCATATAAGAGTGGACCCTGCCTGGATTGATCATACCCGCATTACCAGACAGGACATGAATAAGAAACACCGCAAACTTGATACCTGGATAAAGTAAACATGGCGCATGTGTGAGATGACCATGTCGCACCCACATGCATATTGCAACACAGTACTACGAGATCACTCTTGTCCTGTGATGCCAGGAGCACTCAGAAAGGTGAATGTGGTAGCACCAACACGTGTAACAAGCACCATATTGAGGAATCCTTGCTCAACTTCACCTGCAATTGTAACGTAAATTAGCCGCGCGCATGAAGGAAGGGTCTAGGAAGCAACCTCGCTTAGGCTTAATGTTGCAAGGTTGCACATGGGCATAAGGCACTTTTCTCTACTCATTCTTTGGTTGCCTGGTTCTTGGTTGCCAGGTACTTGACAGGAGCTGACAACAACATGTTGGCTGATTCAGCAAGGTCATGCGTGATCACTTCATGAAGGCAAAATAGCACAGCAGTCAACAAATCATAGCCTGAATCATGGTTGGGCTTAAGAGGGCAAAGGCCAATGGGCAAGCACGTTGCTGCAAGCTCAATGCTAGGCACACCACGCGGATGCAGATACCACGTTGCAGCAGAGAATCAAATGGCAGATCAGCTGCGGACCCACGCTTGTGTTGCCAACCACCGTGCGTATCGCCGATGTTCATGACCGCAATCTGTGAAGAACGAGCATTACGAGCACCGCTCGGATTGGTTTATGGCGTTTGCACACCCGTGAGCATGCTTGTGGGCAGCGTCCACGCAGCAAGAAGAGCATGAGCGCCAGGCGAGCGCTGTAGATATAACTCTTGCCTTTCGTGCTTGCTGCTTTTGATGCTCAAAATGAACTGAGATAGGAACCACGCCAGACCCCTTGTAGGCTCATGTGCATGCCATTTCATTTCCTGCTCCACACACCCGTGGGGGACTGCAGGCTGTCACAATGGCTGACGTGCCTTCCGTGGAGGATTCCGGAACACGGGAATATATATACAAATACAAATGCGCCAGTCCAAAATAAGGCACCCCTGTAAAGGTACCCCTGTATACATGCAATCTGTACTTGGTTGAACCAGCGTCAGAGCATCAGGCTGAAGGTGGCCTAGCGCTCTGTCAATAACGATTGAGATTACATACTTGTCTCAAAAGCAGCAGGAACTCGCTGGCAGAACTGCTGTGCGGGGCATTCGATCACGTCACAGGCATTGATGGCAGCAGAGCACGGCAGGCACAACCAGTGCAACAGCGCTCGGCTCTCCAGCTGGCATGTTATGCAGCTGGGGGACAGTGCCCCCTCCCTGCAAGAGACACCTCGGAGCTTGCTGTCATTGCGCAGCAGCAGCGACGTAGGGCTGTACAAACGCGTAAGCCGGCTGCACATTGTTGGGGTCAGCACCTGCACAATTCTGTATAAAAAAGCCGCATTTTCTGTACCAGACATACGCTTCTGTACAGGCTTAGCCACCTGGCAGTGATAATGTCTCGCACCGAGGTCGGCAGCACATGCAGGGGCATCACAGGGGCAGCAGCAGCGGGGGACACCTTTCGGCGTGCTGCCTTGCTCCAACGGCTTGTGCATGGTGGAGTTGTGCTTTGCAGACACCTTGGCGCATGCAGCTTGCAACCGTGCAGTTTCGAAAAATGAATTCATGTCTGCAACTTGTGCCGAATGAGGGCTGCCTTGCTTGGTAGTCGCTAGCTCCGCGCTATCGTCCGACAAATCCAACAGCCAGCGCTCTTTCGACACCATCCTGCCTCATTGTGTCATGTCTCGTCCACGCTATGTCTATGCTGACAGCACGGGCACCTGGTGAAGCGGTCAGCCAAGCAGTTTACCCTACCGACATCCAAGATCATCTCATCCTGATATGTGATCTACTTGCCCGCAGGTCAGAACCCTGGTGTGGGAAAGGTCCTGACCTGAAGCCTGGTGTGGGATAGGTCCTGGTCCAAGTTACTCAGCGCCTGAGCTTCCCTCCATGAAATGTGTAAGCACTATTCCTGCATTCAAATGCCTGTCATCCACACAATATATCGATATATTACTTTATACACCAGATTCCGTTCAGCAGTTGATTGCCGTCCGAAGAGCCCCTTGAGCAAGGGCGAAACTGGTCGTGGTAGCTCAGTGTACACACACTCTTTCCCGCCCTTTTACACCAATTGGCCAAAGATGCTGAGGATTGATTGTTCCAGCTATTGACCTCCTGGCAAAGGATGTGATCCCACTAGCGGTGCAGCCAGTTATCATTCACATCTGCAAGGAAGGAGATTCTTTTGTTGTACCATTCTTCCACACACCCACACAACGGATCTCGAGTGTTGCATTGCATTTCAAGGTGCAAAGCCAGAACATGTCATACATGACAGCACAGATGATTTCAATAACAAGAACGGAACCCATGCAAAAGTTGCAGGAGTGCATCGAAGGGATGGATAGACTCTCATCTTATCATCTCTTCAAAGGGATGGATAGACTGATTATGAAGTTCATCAGCTGTCTCTGCACCCAAACCAATGGCAAACTCAGATATGCTGATGTTACGTAGCGTGATGTGAGACTTGATCAGTCTGACAAGACGTTAGGTCAGCGCAATCCCCTGTCCTCCCATGTAGTAGCTCAGCACCATGCATACATTTGTATGCATACTGACATTGACATGTGTCGTGTTTCCTGACATGATGAGCGCCATCGCGCCATGACACAAGACCAGCAGGTCAAGTCGCCAGATAGTGGCGCAGCACTATCTGTCATGGCAACATGCGATGTCTGGGAGACATCCCAAGCATCGTGAGATATCATGAAGAGCGCTCGCACCTCAAAGCGTAAGGGATTCATGAGAGCTGGACTCTTGGATCAGGTTCTGATCGTCAGCCCCGCCCCGACACCTAGCTCTTGCGCTTGCCTGCGCCCGTGTCAGTCGTAGGGACATGGTGATCCTTGCATTTTCTTCTGCGTTAGCTAGAAATTTCGAATGCGTTTGTAGCGTTTGATGTCCCGTTCTGGGGCTGTTACATGGTATTGGTTATCGTTCATACCTGGTGCCTCGTATTAGGGCGGGTTGTAGAACACTCGGTTTTTTTCTTTGATTCAGCTCATTTCGCATGAGTCTCACCAAGATCCGCAGGTTCTAAACTGGCGCTTGGCATTTAGCCGTCTCTACTGCTGATTCATGTCGTCATCTCTTGTATTCTTGCCATCATGGGCCTTCTTCCTGGTATCAGGCTTCATCCCACCTACAACACAAGGAGACCAGCTGCTTTACTGGGAAGCTGGGACCGGAAAACATGGGAACGAAGGACACTTGTTACGAAAACGAACAAACTGTCCTTCCCCGCACTATCTGTGGAAGACTTTGTATTGGGAAGGGGCCTGCTGGTTTTTTCTCGGGTGGTGTTACAGCTGTGTTCCCCACACATCAAGCTCTTACATTTTTGATATCCACAACATAACGTTTATGAATTATATCAGATGCCGGGGAACCTGTAGATATCGATGGTGTGATGATCCGCTGAAATGTGCTGTGACAGGGAAGGTGTGACACTAGCCAGTCAGTTCCTCGCACCACACAAAATTGAGTTCAGTGATGTGAAATATTCCAGAACACATGTGAACTCTTCAGTTTAGGTGCAAGTCGGCTCTGGCTGTCTCATGCGCCTTTTTATGGCTGGTGCTTCGATTTCAGGTTCAGAGGAAAGGAAATGACGTGCCCATTCGAATGTTGCCCACTCCTCCGCAGCTACTAAGAAGCAAGTAGGGTACTTGCTATGCGTGTGATGATAGAAAACCTCCAAAATTCAATCACGCTCAGCTGTTGACACCAGTGATGACGACCCGAGCGTTTGGCAAAACAAATTGGGCAAGCTGGATAGCTTGATCCGATAGGCAATGAGCTCTACATGAGCGTTCTGGCGCAAGTTGTGCAGCAACCAGAACGAAATGAACGGCAAGTGATATGTGATTCAATGCGTATATATTCTCTATATTTTGCGAGTACGTGCCTGACTTTGTTTGGAAACACGTTCGGAGTTCCCAGCCTCAGTGAACAGCAATCATGGCAAAGAGCGCCAGAAAAGCTCAGAAAAGGAACGGAAGCAATGCGGGAGTTGTCACGAGGCGAAATTCTGGATTTCACCATGACAAGGCACGTCTCTTTCCTGTGCATGCCGACTTGCTCATTCAGGGCGACAAGTTCCCATGTGTGCACCATCATGCCCACTCCGTGTGTACATCAGAGGGGCTGCTATGACAATCTTAAATGTTTTTAAATCTGATTGTTATCATGATTGTACTGTGGTTCTTCGGTGGAAAGTGATGCTCGCGAGCGGAGCCCTGGCACGCTCTGCACGCAACTGTAGCGACATCGCAACGGAGGTATCGTGGCAACAATGCATGTTCCGTAATGCATACAGTTCTTTTGATTATCTCTTCGGCACTCATAGTGATGCGGGCAGAGATATCCTTGCTAATTGCCACGAGCTCACCGCGCATACAAGCACTTTCATCGAAAGCCACGGCGACCTAACCCCACAATACTTTGAGTCGCCTCAACGGCATATGTCACATACATAGAAGACGCGTATCGCTTATTCATATGGCACTTTTTACACTGCCTGGCCTTGCCCAAATTATAGAATACATGGCGGTGAGCACTTGGCCAGGAGCATAGGACGTGGCAAGATTTTGAGGCGAAAGCAGCTTCAAATTCCACAGATATACGGCAACGACCCTGCTTGTACCTCTGGATTCCAATGGCCAAGGTTGCTGCCGGGCAGCATGCATGCTAAGAAATGTGGATGTCCAGTGTGGGTATCTACTGGCAGCAAGCCGTCAGCCAAGTCAGGCGTTGATGCGAGGTGAGCCAGGCAAGAGGTCAGCCATGGCTGACCTCTTGCCTAAGCGGAGGATACAGCATCCCCAGGAGGGAAATGGGGTGTTTGCGGGCCATCGGGCCGGAGGACGAACGGTTCACGTCTCTGAACAAGGTCATGTGGGAAAGTACAGTCATAAGCAGCAAGTATACATCAGTATGCTGACATACAGGTTAGCGCAATGATCCTTGGGTGGTCTACATCCTTGCAGCGTTCGGTACACATCGTTTTGGGCATCCTCTGTGCTTCTCCATTGCTCTCGTGTGGTTGATGGTGCTGCTGTGTTGTGCAGGCCAAAATTCGAAAGCAGAGATCGAGGTATAGGGGCGTATCCTGGCACAAGAGGAGCAGACGGTGGCAGGCGACCCTCAATGTGGAAGGTCAGCGCTACTACGCTGGTTCGCACACGTCTGAGGACGAAGCCGCCCGCATGTATGACAGGGCTGCGGTCGGAATCTTTGAAAGACGAGCCAAGGTAAACTTTCCGGAATCCCATTCCCTGTACGGGGAAAGCGACCGGAGGGTAGCGAGGTATCGCGCACGAAACGCACGTCGTGCTGGGCCAGCCACACCAGCTGAGACTGGTTCGGCGTCTTTAAGCTCGGGGGATGCTGCATCCCTCGATTTAGGCGCGGGATCAGCCCAGGCGTTCCCGCCTGTTGTCCAAGCCAATGAGCAGGCGTATTCACTTCGTTTGCATTGGGTGCCTATAACCATTGTTGCTGGACGCATTTTGGGGATCATGCCACTCTTGCCAGAAGAGTGACCATTGAGCCCTTCTGTTGTTTCTCAATGTAACGTCTGTATGTCTGTTGTGTGAGTAGATGTAGGAGTGTGTCGTGTTGTAGCGCTCCTGCTTTGCTCTCCCTTAGTCTTGTCGGCTGCCTGTTTTGATTGTCCTTTTCTTTCTTTCTTTGTTTTCCTGATGTAGGACCTGTGCTTGTTGTCCGCAGCAAACACGGAGATGCACTTGTGGATGGCATGACTTGTACAAATATTGCATAATAATGATATTTATTACATATCGCAGAATGATGTATTCTTTATGAACAGCTGGTATGCACGTTTATGCTGCATGAGCTGTTGCTGTTGCTCTTCATCCCTTGTTCTCTTCTCATCCAATCTCGTGTTGCTACTGGATTTCTTATGCGCCTAGCCCAATGCTGGGAGTGGACCAAAATAGTGATTGCTGAACGACTGGTTGGCGTTGACTGTGGGTAAGAACTGCATGGCAATTGACAGTGGTTTCTGTCAAATACAAGCATGTTGGGTCCAACTATGCGAAACTGCGGCAGAAGAGTGTCAGACGCAACAAGGAGCACCGCTTCTGAAAATGAAAGCCATCATGCCGCACCACCTGGAAACAATACAGAGCGCAAAAAAAAGTGATCTCTCATCGAGAAATGCCCGACCAATTTCTTTACACCATAGCACGTTGCACTTGAATGCAGCTGCAGATGAGATGCAGACGGTGCGAATGAAGCGTCCAGTTCTGCCTCTTCTGCAGCACCGATTTTGAGGTCCGAGTCATGGTCCCCGCGACAGCGATTGCTACAGCGCTCAATACGGGTTGCTAAACTTTTTGATGAGGTTGGGCACATCAACGGAGAGGGCATCATCAACGGTCTTGAGCATTTTGTCGGTGACCTTGGGGAATTTGTCGAGCTCAAAGGCTCGAAGGATCTGGCCAAACGCCACCGGGTTAGGAAAGTCCCCGACGGAAAGAGAGCTTTGAAGCTTTATCTGCGGTCACAACTCCAATTTGAGTCGAGTTGAAGGCAGTTTGGGGCGCACAAACATGACGTTGAGATCTTGCCCATCATCGAACCATTGAACAGTAGCTTGGCATCCTTCCTTGATTCGGATGAGTGGGAAAACCCAACGGGGGTGGGCGACGATGCATATCAGTGGCATCAGAGACGCTTCAATGCACGCTTGAAACCCCCATGAAACGTGTTTCAGATATGAAGCGGCCAGCAAGTGACATGACAGCAGCAAAGGCGATTGCGCCACTGACATCATCGCCAACACGGCATGCACAAAAATGACATTTGCAATATGCCAGCGCAGCACGCTGGTCACACATACACATCCGATGATGCGAAAAATGGGCTGGTTTGTCGACACAGCCGTTGGAGATCACACACACTGCGCCTTGTTAACAGCGGAGCCCCACAGGGCAAGGTGATGGCAATCCTCGTTCGCTTAGGGAACCCAGGGAAGGGTATACTGCGATGACTGGGATGAGCATGTAATGATCGTGACCTCATTGGTTCTAAGAGCGCCCCGCAAACAGTTGTCATGAATGACACTCCTGCCAAACCCCATGGAGGTCTGTCAACAAGTCAAACATTTGCCAGGTGGCGGACCGAGTGAGGGGCTGCGCACCGTCTCAAAATGCTTGTCCAGATCCTCAAGCAGCTTGGCCTGAGAGCTTTGCTTGAACATGAGTGCGGGCATTTGCTTTTTCAAGTACGAGATGATGAGGAGGTGTACTTTCAGTGCGCGTATGCGCTTGACGAGCTCGTTGATTTTGCGGTCGCATGACCGCTTGGGAATGTCATACAAGTCCAGCATGAGATCAGCCTGCTCTGCCTCAAAGAGAGCCACTCCGTTCGGGTTGATGTCAGATCGGATCGAGTGGTCCCCATTGAAGGAGCCCACATACACCCTGCCGTCACAAACACGCTCATCAGGCAATCTCTCCGATAATGCAAACGCCCATGATGTCAGCGAGTGAAGCGGCAGACCATGCAAGGGCGCAATAGCCCGATTACCACCCACGCGTTGCTTGCATGTCCCAGATGTGATGATTCGATTGTAACACAGAGCTCGATGACGATGATACTGCGTCTGATGGCGCCTATGGTGCGTCGCATGTGGGTGCAGCAGCACTGTGTTAAAGAGGCGACCGCATGCGGCATGAGTGCATGGGCCATGTAGTCCTGTTGCATCAATGGAACGGGGTGGAGCGTGATTGTGCTTACATCAGGCTATCCTGATGAGATACCATGACTCGGCAAGGCCATCTCGATGCGGCAGATCAGGCTATCTCGAAGATCGGTACTCACTCTTGCCCAAGGGACGAGTATCGGCATGCTTGCACCATGTCAAGAAGGGGTAATCATTGCTTCCTCAGGCAGTGTCAGCGCACCTACAGACTTCTGGATTCCGGAACACCTTCCCGAGGGACCACATGAGGGCACCATACACCCGCATCAGCTGCTGCTGGTCCACAGTGTCGCTTTTGTTGAGGACAATCCTCACTTTCTCCTCGTGGCCCCTCATGGCCGTGATGACCTCCTTGAACTCGTCCGAGATGTCCAGTTTGTGCGGGTCAAACAGGAGCAGTATGAGGTCTGCCCGTGATGCGAACCAATGACACACCTGCACTCCGTGTTGCCGTTACCCACTGCGCATGATCACTGCCCGATGCCTTGCGCTTGGAGTCATGGCTTTTTTTTGCTGCTTGAGGTACCATTCAGAGCCAAGAAACCACCAAATATCTGGCACAGTTGATGGTACTATTCACGTAATATCGCTGAAAACACAAACCTTGCTTGGAGTTCCTTCAGCTGCTTGCCTAGTGTCATGCTTTGTTGTGCACGAAGTGCGCTCTGAGTGCCTGATGTGCAAGCTGTTGCACGCGTATGTCTGCGGACGTGTAAATATTCTCCTGGAGCCAACGATGCTGATTGCCTGGACCAAGCTGGCATCAAACTCGTCGATATGCTGCCTTATCCAAGACCCCTTGCGCATGTGACCAAAAGTTCCATTGTTGGAAAACCTCTTCAGCATTCAATTGACTGGCATCATCATAAAGACCTCAGTCTCGACTGCCCAGCAGCGATGCCTAATGTGCAGCTTCAACAGAGTGCCAAGTTCGGGCTGTGGCAGAGCCAGAGCATGTGCAACAGGTAGAGCATCCTCAAAACAGACAGCACTCGTCAGCGTACAAAAACTTTGCAAAAAGCTGACGCGTCATGCACTATCATCGCACACAGCACGAAAGTACAAAGAGTCCGCCCCATAGAGCGCGAGCGACTGCAACTAGGGGGTCACCTGAATGAAGTTATAGGCACGCTCGATGCGCTGCTTTTCGCCGGAGAGCACGCCAGGGGTGTCGATGAGGCTGATGTGCTCCAGCAGGGCACAGGGACACTGAGCGGCCTCGAGGCGAGCGAGGAAGCCTGTGCCAAAGGCCTGAAGGCTCTGGTACGGGTAATCCGGGCTGACTGCAAGCGTGTTTCCCGGCACCCTGCGCTCGTCGTTGCCGTGCACAACAACGGTGAAGCGGTCTGTGGTCGGCTCTGGCCCCACATTGGCTCCCGGATATCCTCGCCCCAACAAGTATTTGACTGCGCATGGCAACCAGTCATGCCACCAGCATCGAGTTGTGCTGCCCTCATGCAGTTACACTGCTCTCAATGAGTTCGCCTCTACCACCGATGTCCATCATGGTATACATACCTCAGTATATACCGACGCGAGCAGACCATTAGAGCTGTGGCAACGCGGATCTTTGGTACTCCATCATCATGCGGTCATGGCTCGACTACTCTCATCTGAACCACTTGATTGACTGCTCTTGGTCGAGCGTCATTTCAGGGGATATAGTTCTGTACCTCATACATGATGTACATGTTTGGCAATTCCATTTATAGTTAGGAGTATGGCAAACCTGGCTACATGATGCACCGAAAGACGACCAAATTTGCATGCACGTGAGCATCAAGTAGATGCTTTGCCAAGCAGCGACCAGAGCGAGGCATTGTTCTTTGCGAGGGTTGTTGGATCCCAATAGCTGGGGCTGTATAAATGTGTATTTTGGCTGCACAGTCTCTTGATCAATATCTACGCAGGTAGATGCCGAAAAACAGCATGTTTGGTACCAGGCGCATGCTGCTGTACAGGCTGGCAAGTAGCGCTGCTGCCCATGCACCGTTCCCAGGTCGGTGCTCGCAGCACAGGTGGACTGCGGCAAAGAACAAAGCACACAAGCTGCGGTGGCTGGAGGGCGCACTGAACGTGGTCTTCCCGGTAGAGTACTGCCCAAGCATGAGCACTGACGGCTTGGCCTCGAAGTCAGCCGGGTTGAGGAGCGGTGAGAAGAACTCTGCAAATTTGTATTGCTCCTCTATCGGCCGCAAATTGGTGAAGTACAGGTCCTGCAAAACGTGGCATTATGTGAACCATCAACAAAGGTTTGCCTGCCGGAGTACATGATGGTATTGATGACGTATCTTGTCAGAACAAAAACGCATTCGCGTGGACATTGGTAACTCCAAATGATTTCTCCCGCTCATCACTTGGCAAAATGCCAACACGCACTTCCTGTTAGCAGCAGCATATTTGGACAAGAGAGGGTCGAAGTCGAGCTCACTGTCATTCTGCTTGGTAGTGCTCTGCCTAACTGCAGGCTGCAGTTACTCACAACAGTCAACATTTGACAGCTATCGACACATCAAACCTTGCCTAAGGCCACCAACCGTCTCTACAGAGGTTCATCATCCATTAACTAGGCGCGTACGGAGACTTCCACACGCAACTGCAGGCGCAAGCAATATGCCGCAGGCCAAACACGCCTTTGAACAGCTCAGCGCATGCAAAATTGAGATACAGACAGAGTAGTACACCAACCCGAGGACAAAGCAAACATACCTTCAAGCCGTCAACCACGCCGGTGATGATCTTCTTGGGAACAGGCTCACGCTTGGCAAACATACTCCAGCCTGTGGGCGCAGGAGGAGCAGGAGCGGGCTCGGGCGACTTGCGACGGTCTTGTCGGTCGTCTTCATCAAAGGGATTCTCGGAGCCTGTGTCTGATCCCACCTCCCTGTCCAGACCCCTCATTGCTGGTGGCGTTATCTTGTCCTTATTCTCCTCATACACCTCCATGTTAACCTCCTGCGCAATGACACTACAATGAGGTGCATCGACGCAAGCAATGCTCTACAATCAGCTTTTGGAACTCTGCAAGTGCCATATCAAAGAAGGGCAAAAGTCTGCATTCGTAGATTTGGCACGCAAGCACTGAGACAAATTGCAATCGCTGCCAGGCTGGCTTGCTAGCTGAGGAGCTTGAGTTTGTTTTGAAGTGCGCTCGCTTAGATGCCTTACAAAGGAGGCACAACGCGTGGGTCCTTCCTGCGTCCAGGCTTGACAAGGCAGCACTCCACCCACGCACTGACTCGTCCATGAGGGATGTTCTTGTATTAGCTCACCATTGTCATGGAATCCATACTGTCATCTCGATGAAGCGGACTTTCAGGCCACGCACCTTCCCTGCCTGTGCCAAGCTGATGAGGTCCATGGCCCTGCAAAAGGCGTGAACGTCCAGGTACCCTCGGTGCTGCGTGTCGGAGAGCGCCCATACTTTCTTGAGCACCAGCTTGGGAAGCGATGAGCGGGCAAAGAGGTCTTTTGCATCCTCTCCGGTGATACGTTGGTCCTTTCCTGAGCACAGGACAACCAAGTTTCCAAGTACCGGCACGAGGTTGTGCATGGTATGTTGTGCAAGGTTGACACCCTGACCGCACCAAAGCAGGCTGTATGAAGCCTCACGTTCCCAGCTTTCCATGAAGACAAAGCGCATGGCTTGACGGCGGTATTTCCTTGAATATGTTGTCCATATGCAGGGCGATACCCTCCTAGACTATGTTACGAGGCATGTCTCCCACGGCATCTCATGTTCCTATGCCGAGGCACCACATCACCGGAAATCGAGCGAAAGTGCATGCAATCCCCTTCCCTGAAATCAAGCAGTGATTAAATAGCAGCAGAGCAATTGCACGCAACATAAAGTCACTGAACTTGTCTTAGAGGGCCAGTCAATGCATCGTGCATCATGCAGCACAATCGTGCGTGAAAGCCTTAAAAATACTTGCAAACAGTTTTGCAGACCCTTTCACAAAGTGAATGTCTATGTTTAGTGCAAAGCGAACAAAAGCGCAACGTCCAAGTGCCCAAGAACACGGAATGTCCAACCACACGAGAATAACTTACTGGTATCAACATATCGGAACCAGCCCTCGTATCTTCGAAGGTTAGGACCGACATAATCGTCTTTCTGCATCGCCGCTACCTGCATAAGCTTCTTCAAACCAGAACAACACACGAGAAGGAGCTGCAGCTTTGACGCTGGCACCTTCAATTGCCAAGGCGCAAACGTAAGTACTACATGTCACATATAAGCAAACCTGAAGCATATACGGAGACAGGTATTGGGACACAGGTGTGGCCTGATGACCAAGTCCGAGCGTCCTATCTAGACTCTCCTCTCCTCAGATAGCTGTTTGCACCAACACCCTAAAAGCAAATCGTGAAGGCAACGTTGTCCTGCCCACGCTCATCCCTGTCAAGCTTATATGATTCCAGGCCTTTCTTGTATCACACGCCCGAAACCTGGTGGAATTGAGGAGCATGCAGAAAGCGTGGTGCTGGCATGCTTGTGATTAGAAACCATGGACGCCGACTCTCCAAAGACATCTGCGCTATACGCTGCTCATAAACAAATCGCTGTTAGTTGTCATAAGCAGAATACTGCATTTTTGGCCTGTAAGCAGGCACATCCCGACCCAGCGAACTGCGTTGAGCAAGGCAAGGAAGTGATGACTTGCGTGAAAGATCTGTGCGTTCCTTCTCAGTTGTTGCTGAGTACAGGGTTTCTTGCTGCGGTACATCAGCCGCTGCTGTGAGTTCGGCGATTCCAGTTCCACGGGCCTGTCGTTCCAGAGACAAACAAGCCCTCACCTGAGCAGACAGCACGTGCGTTCGTGGGGATGGGATCGTTTGCTTTGGGAAATGCGTGCTCGAGGTTGGGGATTGCCGCCTGCGTGCAAGGAGCTCCTGCATAGCCGATCACAGCCCTAAGGCAACGCTCTTGCCAGTGGCTCAGGGACTGTTGCATGACTTCTTTGCTTTATCTTAGTGCCAGTACTTAGAACGTGACTCACTGGTCGTGCTGTCAAGCTTACACATGCTAGCAATGCTGGCATGCGTGGAATGGATGTTGACTGATTCGTGTGCAGGTTGATATCACTGGAACAGG
Source organism: Nuphar pumila (assembly GCF_984573655.1). NCBI lineage: Eukaryota > Viridiplantae > Streptophyta > Magnoliopsida > Nymphaeales > Nymphaeaceae > Nuphar > Nuphar pumila. The sequence continues at coordinate 20,880 of NW_028323515.1, read as the reverse complement.
GTACTGGGAAGAAGTTCAAGGACTATTGCGCCTGCATGGATTACCACTCGTACGTCCTTTGGGGTTTGGAGCAACTTGCAATCGGTCATTTTTTGTCGCGCAATCAATGCAGCAACCTGAGTGAGATGCAAACAGTGGATGCGCCCATTCAGAGTGGAAATGGTTAATTGTGAGTGCTTCGAGGGGAAACTGCACGTGGCATTTTTATTTACACACATACGACTTGGATAAATGTGTTGCCAGGCATGTGCCACAGGCCTATCAAGCAACGGTGGGCAAACACCTTGTTCGCTTCAATACACCAGTACATGAATTGCATGGTGGCTGCTTTGAGAGTTTGCTCACGCAAGGGAATACAGTTTCCCCTGGATACAATGAACCTTTTAGTACCTGACATAAAACAGGTTTGCTATATAAAAGCACTGGCAGGTTTGTTATAAAGGACCCGAAACGACTGAGGTCGTCAGGGCTTGTCCCGCCACAGTTGGTTCTTTATATAGCGGGGCTTGCCATGGGTTGGGTTAATTGTTAGCAGGCAAGACTGTATCACGGTATCAGTAGCTACCGGCCAGTCATTGCGAGACGTGCTGTGGCAGGCTTCCGATGCACTTCAGGTTACTCCGCTATGTCATAGCCTATGAGAGGGTGAATGCAAGGGATATTCTCAGCAAGCAATGGGAAGGGGTGTTTAGGATTTGCGTTTGAATGTGAATCGTGCGCTTAGCAATCTGCACTCATGCCATTTGTGATCTGATGTTCAAGAAGGATGGCAATTATTGTAGAGGCCGTTCGCCATTGTTACCATCGCATGTGTCTGATTGTCTCTTTGTGATGACTGCAGCTGGCTGAACTGATCGTGAGCATGCATTACAGGATGATGATGATGTATCTTTTGACAACAGCCTCCGCATCCACATGGACGTTGGCCGTCAGATTGCATGTCTCGTCCACAGGCTGTCATGAGCTCAAATCACGATGTTATTGCAGTCACCACTTTGAGATGCGCTCTGCATAGTGAGTGCGAGGTGGAGATGTGTGTGGGTTCCATTTGACCGATCATTTCTGAAACTGGCGCAACATCGCTGCCTTGTATCTCTATGTGATGGGATATGTGGTGGTCGTCCTGTCAATTGGAGGACTGATGCAGCAGCATTTGGTGCATGGAGCATGTTAGCTCTGCTCACAGTGACCTGGAGCAGGCTCTGCCATTGACGAGAACTGACTCGCATTTGCAGGCTGAAATTTGAGAAGTGCCAAAAAGAGCGGGAGGCTTTTGAAACGGCAGTGAAGGAAGGTTCTGCGCCTTGAAAATCTATCTCAGAGTGACAGCGTGAGGGAAAGTGACTCGCCAACATGTTTTGTCATGCCTTTCGCCTGGCAGATTTTGATACAGTGCTTGCCATCCTGGGCGGCTTCTTGCTTTCACAAGGCCATGTATGGCCCATGGCAAAGGAGTTGATGTCACTGTCAGCGGGTGATCGTAAATACCGCGTGAGCAGGCACCGTTGAAATTGCGACCAATCGGTGCTTGTTGCACTTCCATGCAGATGCCTATTTATGATGGGGCTGTCAATCACGGGGTTTGGGCCATCTCATACAAGTAGGAAGGCAGAACGTTCTTTCACTATATGCCTGTTTATCATGGGCTGTCAATCACGGGTTTCGGGCTATCTCATACAAATAGGAAAGTTGGACGTTGTTTCTCTCCATATCTCAACATCCATGATACTGCATGACGAATGGATGCAGCATGCATGATGCCCTCCGCCTGAGGTCTCGTTGGGTAGAGATGTGGCGCTTTGCTTCCATTTCTTTAGTACACTTCCACGTCCATGTATGCAGCTCAAGCACAGGGTGAAAGCTTCCATCAAATTGTTGAGAAGAGCATACCACTGCTAGTTTACACTAGCACAGGACCATGGTGATGTGTATGCATGGTGTAGAACTCATTGGAAGCAGGCATTGCAGAGACACTCACGGCTTGACTATCTGTTTCAGCGCATAAAAACCTCTACCTCTTTCAGAACCATGGCAAGAAAAGATGTTCAGTCCTTGACCATCTTTTGCCCCTCACACCATCAGCTCAGATCACTGTGTACAAGCGAAGAGGAGTACAAACCAGGTGCAAAGCAAACTTATCCCTGTGTATGAATACTGCATATTCAAGGCCTTTACAGACAAACTAGAAATGATCTCGAGAGGAGCCTTGGTCTGTTGATCACTGCAGTGCAGTTAGCAAGAATAGACCAGCGCAATCAAGTTTTCCGCAGCACTGCCTTTGTTAATTTATGCGAAAGAAATCCTAAAGGACCGCACATGAAGCAGAGCACGATAGAGTGAACCGCAAACACATTACTGACCACAGCATCAAGCGCGACTTCCCTCGCAAGAACGAAGTCGAGCATGAGGAGATGGAGCCAGGAGATAGCGGTGAACCATTTATCCTGAAACAGCATAGCGAAAACTTCAATGTTAGGCTGAACGGCTCCACTTGCTGAAATAAGCAGCCCGGCACTGCTCCATGTGTCGACACCAGCGGTGGTGACTGCACCCACCCATGCAGTACCCAGTATGAAGGGAACGAAGTGGCTCGTCACAATACGAAAAGCCCAGCGGACTTTTGCAGTCGAAATGAGAAGCCCGTACACAGGAATGACAAGAAAGGTCGAGCACACAAAAACTGACTCTGGTGTAAACACACGACAGCATGTGCGACTTCGACTGATGTTGCATGCTCGATGAGCAGGTGCCTGGACAACTTTGCTCTCACTTCTACTTCCTAATCCACGCTCCACGGTTGGAAGTTGCCGTTGGTTACATGCTGAACAAGTAGTCAAAATCAGCTTGCTATGGTGCCATTGGATGGCTTGACAGTTTGAGACTGTCATCTTTCCCAGGCCTACAACAGTAATCAAAGTACATCGTTGCATATGGTTTTAGGGTAACGCTTCGCTCTACCCTTGTGCCATTGAGCCCTTGTGCGTGCGAATGTGACTTGTCAGCAGGCTGAGCAGCGGCATTCTGCGACGCAATTTCCATGGAGCCACTCCCGCCATCAGGCATGTCAAATTCCGATAGCTCCAACGGCATTCGAATCGGCTGCGAGCCATGCTCTACTGTCCTTCATCGTGCTCTTCGGCTTAGACGTGCATTTTTTCGTGGCAATGGCAAGGATTGCCACTGAGGAAGGCAAGGATGCACCCCAGGCTCGCCTGCTGAACGTCATTGACAGCCCCAAGATTGAGCCAAAAGCGTATTTGAAGCTTCCTGAGCGTTATTTCTTGCATGACCATCATTTTCAGCGGTTTATGTGCACGCTAATCTTGACCTTTCCGTAGACAGTGCCCCCTTCATATCCATTTCCCATTTCGACTTCGCCGAAGCTTCAGCATGCACCTGAATGCAGATAACGTGATTCCTTATATCAACGCTACGCAGGGACCTTGGGGTGCATAAGGGCTTTTTAGAATTCTTGCTTACGAAACTGAACCCTCATGACATGCTAATGTCCAGTCAGGGTTGACAGAGATGCAAAGCGCAGAATACTCGACATTCGACGTATCTTGCCAAACAGTACATCGACTGTATTGTATATGTCTCAGTTCCTCTCCAAGACTGAGAGCTCTGTTCGCGAAAGCCACAAACACTTCGCGTTTATCATAAATTGGTGCACGCAATTTCGTGCCTCCTCTATTCCCGTGACGTTTCGACACGTGATAATGGGAAATACATGCACATGCGTTGAGTCTGGTTCAGTTCAGGTAGTTGAGCGATGTGGCGAGTTCAACAGGATTGCTCACCCTGGGCTCAATTTCGTGTGGTGGTGCATAGGTGCTACTCTGCATTGAAATTTGCATTGACATTGCCATGCTATTGCGACACAAAGAATTGATTTCTGTTCTTGAATCATGCTTCGCGCCTACGCACGTCGCCTTGGATGTCAAAGAGGACTACGTGCGCCCCGTGTATCGTATCCGTCGACACTGTATCACCAGACGGGACGGTCAGCGAAAGATGCGCTACCCGCTACTAAACAAGATTCTGTATTACAAAAAGACACGAAAAGACAACGTGCAACTTTCAGCGGTTAATTGGTGTCCTTGCCTGGTAGGGGCGCTGAGCACCGCACCGGCACCGGCACATGTACAGGAGCTATTGGTTTGGCTTGTTTCGGCAGTTGTCTTAATACGAGGTGGTGAGTGCCTGCAGGTGAGGACGTGAAAGGCATAATGTCTACGAGAATACAACAGCTGAACGTGGCTGTGGAAACCAAGACACAGGACAATGTCTTTGTCACCATCGTTGTCTCAGTCCAGTACCAAATCTCGCAGCCTGACCATCCGGTAGGTGATGTACGCGGTCGACCTCCCCATGGAGAATCTGCTACCGTGCAAGAATCACAAGCGCTGCTGGCTGGCAATGAAGACCATGCGGCTGGTACAGAAGCCAGCCCTAGCGGGGACCATGTCGGTGACTTGCGTGGCGAACGCAGTGCTCCGACGCAGGTTACTTTTCTCTCAGCCCTAGCCTGCAGCATTTCACTTTACCGGCCTTTACCCCTCAGCCCCTCCTCTTATGGAGGACAAAGCATATTGTTTCATTGTTGCGGCACGTATACATTAGTGAGTTGAACGAGCGCTGCCCGGTTGCATTCATTCCTGCAAGGAGTGCAAGCCTGTCTTGCTTTATGCATACACATGGCCCGTGCAGCCACCCTTGAAGAACTGACCTCCATCACTTACTTAGCTCAACAATTTCTGAGTGATCTGGTGTTTAGTCATCCTCCTGTCAAGCACTAAAATAAGCAATCCCATTGGTATCCAGCCATTCTTATTGGAACTTGTACTTCTTCGGCCACGCGCCCCTTGGATGACCGTGCATACCAAGGGCGGAACAAAGGTACGAGTACCTTGAGATGGTTAGGGTATAGTAGTTGCGTGGCATTTGTGTCCTTGTGATATCTTGCAAGGCCAGGTGCACGAGTTTGCAGGTTCATGGCAGCTTCTACAACGCATTCTACTCGCTTACTAATGTCGAAGATCAGATGCGCGCTTACGTCTACGATGTTGTCCGGTCAGTTGTGCCCAGGATGGGGTTGGACGACATCTTTGCATCAAAAGACGACATCGCGAGGGATGTGGAGGGCCAGCTTGTGTCAGCCATGGAGACCTATGGCTTCACAATCATTCAAACGCTTCTCACCGACATCGTTCCAGCTCACAAGGTGAAGGAAGCGATGAATGAGATCAACACTGCAGCAAGGCTGAGGCAGGCTGCCCTGCAGAGGGCAGAAGCAGACAAGGTGGCTGTTGTGAAGAGAGCTGAAGCTGATGCCGAGGCCAAGTTTCTTGCTGGCCAGGGCATTGCTCGAGAGCGGCAGGCTATCATGAATGGCCTGCGTGGCTCCGTTGAGGTACGCAAGCCTCTGAGTCGTGTGTAGATATAAAAAAGCAAACCATGTACATCACAAGGTCTTACCAGTGGCTGGCTCGGCAATTGCTTCTGGCTGGTGGTTGCACGCAAGACATGGAACAATGCTCATGCAAAGTCCGCTTTATCGGTATTTGGTGGGTGCCAGATAGTTGTACACAAAGTAGAGCGTGTCGCCAAGACCCTCTCAGTCTCGGACGTTCCGATGACGCTTGCATGCACGATCCAGTAATTACTGCTAGCGGTACCTCGGCCGGAGGCTCGGAGTACCACGCGGGTGAGCTCAACAATTCGTTATGAGTGCGCACACATTCTGCGCTCCGGAATTGGCGCCGAAAATGACGCACAGCTTTGGCCCAATTGCAAGGGACTGACCAACTGAAATCTGTTGTGCAGGGTTTCGCTGCATCTGTGTCTGACATCAATGCCCGCGAAGTGATGTCGATGATGTTGGTTACGACATACTTTGACACGCTGCGAGATCTGGGCGCACATAGCCGAGGAAGCACCATTTTCTTGCCGCACGAACCTGGATCCCTTGCTGAAATCGGCGCCGAGATTCGTCAGGGGATTTTCCAAGCTCGTGCTTGATTCATATCATGCTACTAAAATGCTCAGAGATTGGTCACTATTATGTTGCTCTGAGAAGCTGAATCTTTTTGGGTTGTCATTGTGCGGGACCTCATGTTGAGTAGAATCCATCCCCAGGAGCTTGTGTTGCACGAGGCTATATGCCCGCAGGCTGTGCATCCGCAGGCAACGGCCACAAGTAGCGTTTTCCGTTCCTGTGTGAAGACCGGCACCATTGCAGTCATTGAACGATGCGGGAAATTGAAACGGCTGGGCCATCCAGGCTTTAATTGTCTCTGCTGCTGTATTGGTAAGGCCACTTTCTGAAGCATGCATGCACTGACTATTGTCCGCACAGTTGCACTATAATGACGTCAACATGCACGCTCGCGGTCCACGAGCGTGCATGCTCAGAGCATCTATGCTGCTCTTGTGTCACGCAATTCGCACGGTATCTTATTATGTTCATCAAGTGAAGGGTTCATAGATGAGCACGTAACCATCGCGCTGTTCTGAATTTGTTGTATTGACAGCCAGGATTGAGCAGTATCTCTATTGAGATAGAACGACAGGCACGCGCCTGGCACTAGGGTTGCCTGCTCAAGCCTGGCCTTCCAAGTTTGGCATGCATTTTTTGGAAATTCTGCTCAGGTTGTCGAAGATGTATGTATTCATGGTGATGCTGTTTATGTCTTGCAACCCTCGAGACTCTCCAAGGCTTGAACCCTCGCTTAGAAATCAACCTGACTGCCAGGCTGAGAACTCCAAGCCAAATCTCCAGTTACAGCACATCAATGAAACATCACTGTCACTTCCTTTGTCAGCAATTGTTCATTGCCTTGGGGCTAAGGCAACCTTGCGCACAGGTAATCCCACCCTCTTGCAGCCGGTGAGGGCCTGCAGTCTTCGTTACCTGGGCTTGCACGCATCGCCATGCTGTCCATGTTGTGGGCCAGAACAAAGGCCTGAAAAAGATGGGGAGTGATAAAGAGGGATGCTGCAGGTGAGCAAGTTGCCGGTGTGCTGTCGTTAAGGGTGCAGCAGCTCGATGTTTCCATTGGAACCAACACAATGGACAACGTTGTGGTAACGGTTGTGGTCTGCGTGGAATTCCGGGTAAGGTTCATTGGCCAAGTGGCATCTGCCATGTTCATCCACATCATAGGGGCCTATGAAGCCGATGCGTGGGTGCCATGTCTGGCAAGGTAGGGCCTTAGTGCATGGGCCGTGGTCTTGCGTAAGGCATTCAACGAATGTCCTCACCGCGCACTAGGCGGCCATGCCATCCATCAGGTCATCCACAAACGTACTTTTTGCATTCCCCTCCGCGGGATGCTGTGTCCCTCTGTTAGGCACGAGACTGTCTACGCCGCCTTCCTTTGGCGCAGTGCTTCGCCAGAACGGGTTTCGACCCTCATCTTTGTCTCAAGAATCCATGTATTTGCGGGTATCTGAATCCAAAACTCAGAGGGTCTAGCGAAACACTGTTTTGGCATTCATATGTTCGGTTATTTCAGTCGATGATTTCCTGATCACTGCATCTTGCTGGCGGCAGCCGTCATGCAAGCGTAGCACACAGTTCAGAACAAGGACCCAAGTTTGCGGGCCCTGCTCAACATGGTGGCATTCATCTGACAACATGAAATCATAACATTCTGCATTGTAAACACGCGTAGCAACGACGGATGAACAAAGATTGTTGCAGCTGTATGCTAGCAATGTCATGATGTAATTTGGCGCAGATAGCAATCAAAGGCGCACACATGGACAGGCATATTCGAGTATCTTTGGTAATCCACGGGCCAGGTCAGCACACGCATGCCAGGCTTGTCAATGAGAGGAGGAGCTGAAAAGTAAGCCCATGCAGTAAAGTCACTCGTGAATCCCATCACCTACATGCTTCAAATGGAGAGCATCCCTCCATTTAGGCGCCAGATCAGCTCAGGCTGTCAACGCTTGTCAACGCCGCCGTTTTTGGGCTGGCGTACTTGTTTTGTTTTGTTTTCAAACGGCGAGCCAGCGGTAGCCAGAGACTGGGATCCACAGTTCCACGGATGGACCTCGATGACCTCTTTGCATCAAAGCAGCAGTTTGCGTCGGCCGTCATGTCGCACCTAGCACAGTCGATGGAGGCTTTTGGTTTCGCGATCATCCAGGCATTGGTCACGGACATCAAGCCAGCTTGGAAGGTGCAAGACGACATGAACGACATCAATGCGGCAGCTAGGCTGCGTGTGGCGGCCGCGGAACAAGCTGAAGCCAACAAAGCGACTGTGATCTTGCAAGCGGAGGCTGACGGGGAAGCCAAGTTCCTCAGCGGCCAGGGCGCCGCACGGCAGCGACAGGCCATGATGAGTGGTCTGCAGGAGTCTGTCCAGGTAGTTTGCAGTTGGCAACCAGTCTCGGTGCACCTGGTATCTGGTATGCTGATGCATGTGAAATGGGCGGGTCTCATTTCACATGTGAGTCAACCTGCCAAGCACGTTGCATGTCCCTCACGCCGCACTACACTTGCCTTTGCAGGTGTAGCGCTTGTTATGTTGGCCTCATACATGGCCACGATGCTTCACCACGGTTTGATGCCAATTGCTGTTACCCGGGGTGTGTTGTTGTCCAGGGCGCATCATTTCCTTTACCATGCTGGTTTGACTGCATATGACACTCGGACGACCTGAGCACAACACATACGTCACAAGGCATGGCAACACACCGTGCTGGCGGATGGGCATTCGAGTGCATGCGCTGAAGATGTGTTTTGTGCTTGCAGGGTTTTAGCTTGGCTGTTTCGGGGTGGGCTCCCAGGAGGTTCTGGAGATGATGTTGATAACACAGTATGGCTCCTGCGCGACTGTCAATGCTGCAGTTGAGAAACATCTTTGCGAACAGTTGAAAATAATATATAGTTTTTTGAGATGTTTGAACATTACAACCAGGCAGGGACACACACGATCAATGTAGTGTGTTAAGTGTTTACAGCATGTGTCCATCTTATGCAGCCCACCCGCTGTATCAACCTGCATTGCACACAAGCGTGCTCTCAGTACTAGCTCTGCATCAACAATCGCCATCTGCTTGCAGGTATCTGGATACGTTGCATGACTTGGGGGCCGGCAGTGCAGCCTCAACTGTGTTTCTTCCTCACCAGCCTGGTTCCATTGCAGACATCAGCTCTCAACTTAGGCATGGCTTCCGCCAAGTGGCGGGACACAACCGGACATAGCACATATGCGTAGATGTTGCTGGCCAATGGTTTTTGCATGCTTGCCTCATGTTGTCTGTCGCGCGTGTGGATGCTTTTCACAATGTCTCTCAGCTTTGCCCTCAGGTATTCTGGATAAGAAGGAGCTCTGCAAATTGCCGCGCCAACTGGTGGATGTTTCAGGTCTCTCAGCGGTTATCTAGGTTGCCGTAGCTGGAAGTGCGGACACATGAAAGTACATACCGTAGTAAATTAAACATATGGTTCGTAACGCGTAACGCTGGGCCGGACAACCTTCCTTGGCGTTTATTATATTGGTAGCGCGTAATGATTGGGGGAAAAAAAAACCTTGTGAACGGTTGTTTAATAAATGTTGGATGTAACGGGTAACTCTGTCCAGAATTTTCTTAAGGTGCCTGCGGCACCCTGTGTACCCTGGCCTATTCGAAGCCCGACACCAGAACGAACCCTGTCATGAATGTAAGCATATAAGGGCCCATCTTACCTTGCAGAAACCACCATTTTGTCAACATGCACTGTCACGCACCGTCCACCCCAGCTGGGGCCGGTTCACGCAAGCAAAGGCAGTCATTGCTGTGTTTCAAGAAGGTGAAGGACATGACAACTGCTGAAAAAGCCGAACATGATGAGCGAGAATGGAATCGCATTGATGATTACTTGTTTGAGAAAGATGAGAGAGCGCCCCTGGTGTTAGATGTTAGTGCAGATGATGGTGATTGCCCGGCTGAGCTGGAGCGAAGGCAGAAGGAAGTAATCACAAAGAGAGTTCTATCCCATGCACGTGTGAAACGCTTCCGAGAAAGGAAGGCTGCGCTGGCTTCCCAGGACGCACCAGCCCGCTTGCTCGACGATGGTGTGGATAGGGGTGAGTTGCCCGAGGGTTCCAATGGGGTGAATAGGGGTGAGTTGCCTGACACAGCTCAGACACAGCCCGCCAAGCGAAGGGTTGGCAGGCCCGAGGGTTCCAAGAACAAGCGAAAGCGACAGTACTCTCCTACACCTGTGGCACGGGACCAGAATGCGCGAGGCTTCGCCCGCAAGCGGTACAAATTGCTGTACCTTGAAAAAAAAATCGCCTGCGGCGCCAGTCATTTCCTCAACCGTATGAACGGTTGTTTAATAAATTGAAACGCGTAATGTTTTGGACTTCAACCTAATTGACGGTTGTTTAGTAATGTAATGCCGTAACGCCCCTCATTTTCTCAACCATATGTTTAATTTACTACGGTATTGGCCCCATATTGACATTTTTGCTTTTGTGTTTTGTCACTCATGTATGTACGCCCATATCGGCATGCATGTATTCGAACATCTAGTTTGCCTAGCATGAATGATCACGATTTTGATACGAAGCATTTCAGCAGCAGTGCTTGCTGCTGAGTGCGAAGGAGGGGGGTGTCGACGATTCAGCTTCACTGTGATTCGTGGTTGCCACGACTTCAGGCGTTGGGCATACTACTACGGCATGGACAGGTGGCATTGCATAACCATGGTGATTGAGATTGACAGACACCGGTCGTGGCATTGACCACATTACGTAGAGCACAATGAAGGGCATAAACCGGCTGACGAACGGCGATCATGTACATGCGTTAAAGGGGCGTCTCAAATACTGATTTGATTATCCGCTGCAGCAAAAATAGTCATACTCAGCATTGAAGTTTTGATGTGGACAAGAGGCTTGGTGCAGCAAACAGCATGGCCGCAACGTTCTTTGATTGTGAGGTACTGTGACTTCATGACGCCATCAATCGCCTTAGCTGGAATGTTCATGAGCAGAAAGTGTTGGACATCTGTTCACAAACATTGTACCACGCCTCTTGTCCATGCTGATCCATCCTTCAGCCGCGATATAGAGTCTGGGGAGGATGTATATGGCTGGTCGTTTCCTGGGGGAGGAATCCCCTTGCGTCCAAAGCTGTGTCACCCTCCGTCCGCTCCGACCTTGTTCACATCCGAATACAAACGGAATGCCCGAGGTTTCCGTTCTGTGCTCACAACGAACCCTGCAGCGTACTCCGGGGCTCGTTGAGAGGAGTACACCCCCCACGCCCCGTGTCGGTCACCAAACCCCTTGTAGCAGATGACATGTCCACCAGGAAAGACCTTGGAGAACTCCCACAGGTTGAGGGCAATGTCGACTTTGCCTCTCACCTTGTAGTCTTCCGACTCGCATGTGCATTCTGAGAAGTGGCGCCCCGAACCTTTGAGCACACCGGACGACATGTCTATCTCGAGCTTCATCTCTGCCACCCTGCAGATGGTTGATCGTGAGCACCAAAGACACGAAGGAGTCCTCCGCACTGTCCATAAAAACAGACATATCTACGGCAGAACAACAGCTTGCAAATACTTGATGATGTTCCTTTTTACAACACTACCGCAGGGACATTGGCAACTCCAAAACTACCTGGAAGTCAACATGAGCACGTGATCTAACAACACAAAAACAACAACAACAGGTTGTCTAGAACTCTTTCACAGCAACCAGTGGCAGACATGTCTCAACGGCCAGCTTTGCGCCATGCTCATAAATCTATGTTAGGCCGTGGGCAAGCAGGTTGCATGGAGGAACATGCATGTTAATATGCAACTACACCGGGCTTCTCCCAGCATGCTCAGTAGCTGCATATAATGAAAGGACTACATGGGGTATGCGTTGAAGTAGAAGTTACACGTACGACTGCCGGTTCAACCATGAAGGCTGTGCTCAGGAATGCATTACCAAACATACAGACATGGGTGCACTTTGCTGACCAGGCGCCGAGGTGGGTCCCTAGACTACAAAAAATGGCATTACAATAAAGCACTCGATGGCAAGAGCCCGTGTTTCAACTTGATGGGTCGTCAAAAACAAGAGGTGTCCACATGCCACAAGGGCAGCTCAAAGGCCTCGCAGTCGGGCAAGAAAAAGGTGCGAACTTGTATGGCTCACCGCGGGCTGTGTAATCCCAAAGCTTCCATTCTCCGGACACCAAGGGGCAGCTGCTGACTTGCCCAGCACTTCCAAGTTCTGCCAAGGGCACAATGGGTGGCACTGGCTCGTGTGCCCACAAGCTCAGCAACGCCCTGGACAGCAAAAACCTCAAGTACTTGCGCCGTTGACCACGATAGATAGTACAAGCACATCCCAGAGCTGAGCATCAGCTTGTGCCGCGGCAACGCGCTCATGTACCGTCGCGGCCTCGGCGCTTTGGCGCGCGCGACGGGCAGTTGTTTCACAGCAGGCTTGACTTTTCCAACTGCTGACGTTCAATGAGCGCAGCTCTCGTTTGAGTGTGTTGTGTTTGTTGTTTGCGGCTTGTGCTGTCGTTGTTCTGTCTCTCGATGTAATTACACAAGCACATCCCAGCGTGGCATTGTGCTACGCCCGTATAATTGATCACCAGACAGGTTGCTCCGCCGAGGGTTGTGCCCATGTTTGCATTGGCCTGTCATTCTCTGATGGTCAGAGTGTTCGGTTCTGTGAGCTGAGTGCATATTCCATGGACAGGTGTAGCTTACCTCCGCAGCTGGGATCTGAGAAGTCAACTTATTGAGAGGCGGCAGGACATCTCACAGGTGGCCCTGTTCCATGCGTCTGGCTATACTTCCATGCTCCGGCTCGCAGTGCTCGCACGAATGCGCAATATGCGATGAAACAATTTTGGGGGGGATTGGAACAACGTTACAGCCTCCAATCCTGTCGATAGTGCAATGATCCGATGCGAATGAGTTCTTCGAATTGAGAACTCATTCAATTCTCGGCAATTGTCAACGGTCAGAGGCACTACATTGCCACAGCCAGTCTGTCGCCGTGAAGGGGCAAAGCCCTGGTCCGCACCCGAGATTTCCATTCGATGAGAGACCATGACCCACAAGAAGTGCAGGCTGGCTACTGCCGTGCACGGGAAGCTCACCTGGACGCGTGCTTGACGATATTGGGGAACATGCTGTCAAGTTGATCAGATAGAAGGCGGTCGATGCTGCCCTTGCCCTCTGCGTCTGTGGCAAAGCCAAAGTGCAGGCAGATGCTGCTGGATCGGACTGGCGACCTCTGCACCATGTTTGCCAGCACGGCTAGCGCCAGCTCGGCCAGTTGCCCTTTGTTGGACGTGGACAAGGCAAGCATGATCTTGGCCGCTCCTTCTTGCTCCATGAGATACTCAAATTTGTCATGTGCTGCAAGCAGAAGGGCTTTTGCTTTGTTCGACACTCTGCGACGAGCACACGGTCACGGGAGGTTGATGGATCAGTCCTTCTCCAGCATCAAGATCGACCCTGATGTCTGCTCCAGATAATCATGCATCTTCAGGGAATTAGGCCCGAACAGCAAACTGCCTGGCGGAGCACTACGATGGATGCGAATAAGACAGGGATGCGAATAAGACGGGCTGTTGCTAGAAAGTGCCAGCAACAAATACTCCGCATCGCCCATGTGGCTCCCCACCTGCTTATCTACCCTTTGTGCTTTCTTTATGGCCATGTGGATGCGGCAGAGCTATTAATAAGATGCATTATCATCATCATGATACGCACATGCAGTGGTCATGGCCCCTATTGATGCAGGCCAGCAGGCTTCAAATGCCAGCCGACCAGTGCTTTCACCGTTGTGGTTGCCTGGAAACATCTCATGCAAGCACGTCCGAGGCAATGTGCGACGCGTGGATACGTCTTCATGGCATGCTTTGATGCGATCCGTGACCTGGAAAGGGCCACTGGGGGCTCCTGCATTGTCAGGTGCGCTACCTTGAGCATGCGCTGTGAAGAGGTCGAGGTATCTGAGGCCCACACAGAGCCGAGCGCGATCCTGGCCTCTCAACCTCGTCATATCAAAGCTAGAATTTGTGCGTGCCATGAGGAGCGTAAGCTGCTGGGTTGCCAGCTTCCAGCCTGCACAGCGTGATAGTATACATCAGGCGGCGTGCTCAATCTCTCTGTAGTCATACAGATACTGCCATTTGTACGGCGTGCATGTCCTGGAAGCAGCCTCCTCACAGCTGTTTCAGCTACCTGATTGTTTCACAGGACTGCACACTTCGGAGAAATCCCTCCCTGCGTACCAACCACCCTTCCAGTATCTGGGCCACCATTGAGTTCGGAACCGCACCGAGTTGACGATCTTGGTACAAGCTGCGGAACACACTGCATGAAGCGCCCTGAGTGTCCAGGCCATTTGAAATGCTGCCAATGTCTCCGAAGATCTCGGTGTACTTGGTGTCGATCCTGTCCACCTGGTGAGGCACGTTTGTCCTGACGCCATGGTCGTGCTCCAACGCAGCTTGCCAGATAGCAGCGTCATTGTAAACAGTGCACCGCAGCGCCCGGCTGGCCTGCACATGGCTCTGATTTCAAGTCCTCGAGGCCACCTGCTGTCGTGGATGTGCGATATGCTTGCTTTCAGCGCTCGACGACCAGCCACCTTGATGTAACTCACGTCAAGGTTGGACATAAATAAACAAAGGTACTGTGGAAAGAAAAGCGTGTAGCAAGGACGCTCACCTGTGCAAGGTTGCAGAGCGAACGTCCATCAACAATCTTGCGCACCACTTCCAGCTGCATTTCTGGCGGGAGGTCGCCAAAGCCGACCTGCCGCAGCTCATGGTCGGGGGCGTGGGCCCCGTCGGCCGTAGGCCGCCTTGTACTCGAGAGCGCTTGCGTCTTGTCTTCACGATCATTCAAGTCCTGGAGCTTTGCATTTGCAAGGTCCACGTTGACGTTGATGCTGCGCACTTTCTCCATGATTTCTCGTAGGAGTTCTCGTGAGCGTAACAGCTCGTTCATGGCGACCTCTCGTACAGCCTGTCGATACGTGGTACTCTACATGCTTTCACAGGCATTTAGTTCGAATAGTAAAGGTGTGCAAATAGTAAGATGTGCAGGGCAACCTGGATTCAGACATTGGGGCATGGCAAATGCAAGCCCGGATGTGGCTGCCATAAGGGCATCATGCACAAGGTGCACACGTGAAGATGCGTGAACAATAAACAGAATGTCATGTTGGTGCTTATTGCAGGTGTTGGGTGGATGCTCGCACAACATGTGCATGAAATGCTCGCGAACCAGGGTTTCTGTCGACATTTGCGATTGCGGTGGAAAGTGAATCCAATGAAAAGTGGTAACCTACAAATTTGGACGTGTATAGCATGTACCATTGTCTCCGCGTGACCAGGCTGGGCACCATGGACGCACCTGTTGGAGCGCATTTAAGTTTGGGTGCACTATTGCTCGCCAGAACAAACGAGCTGCCGAAGCGCGACGCTGATGACGAGTGAAGTTTGGTAATACAAATTTCTGGCAAGCTTGACATGCTGCACGCACCAATCGTCGTACTTGTCTACACCAATATTGTGTCGAGCGCTCGAAACTGGCCTTCCCGCGAAGTTTGATATGGCCGCGTTGCCAATGTCGTGTGTGGATGAATATTACCCGAAACTAGTCGCAAGCTTTGGAGTAAGATTCAACATGTAATTGCACATGTTTGGCCATGCCGTCCAATTTTTGGCTCGCTGCCAAGTTGGCAGCATTGATCAATGCTTCAGATACTGCAAAACGGTGCTGCTCAACCCTGGAGTGCAGACACTTGACAGATGAAGCAACACAACATCGGCGAGGTATCTTGTACATTCAAGTGTATTTCTGTACGTTTCTGTGTCTACGATACCGAGGAGCGCATGGTCTATGGCTGGCCTGCCGTTTGTTCGCTGGTTGGCAGTGCACATACATTTCCACATCCACACTAATCGATCATGTCCTTTTTGGATACACAACACGAAGTAACTGAAAGGATTTTGCCTCGAATTTCGTCCACGGGCGCCATTGCTCTTTCATGCAATGACAATTATTGCAATTCCGCCAGGATGCTGATATGGTGCTTCGTGATCACAGCTCGTTCCGCCGATCTCGTCATTGCGAAAGGGGAGGTGCAGACAGGGTCATGTGCAGGTGTTGACGCCTTGAGATGGCGCATGACGCTTTCACCTCGTCGCAACTTGCGCACTCCATCCGAGGCATCAAGGTCGGTCGGGGCTCCGCAGGGCGCAGCGACACGGAGCTTCGAAAAAACGTTGACGCGCAAGACCTTGTCAGGTTTCATACCGTGCCAATGGGCTACAAAATCAGTGCGTTGTCCCATGACAATAGACGCGCGCTCCCGTCGAGCGCTGCACAGAGCCGTGGGCTGAACACTGTGGCCTCAACAGCCCTCAGCTCTACATTTGTCGACTCTGCCACTCACAGGCCAGCATGTGAAGAGGCAGCTGTGGCAAAGCATGGCAACTCTAGACGTTTGGATGTGTGCGGCTGGTCGAAAGAGGTCAGCAGCACCCTGGCACCACACAGTCACGTTGCGCGGCAGCAATTCTCAGCAGCATTACAAGCAACGCGCACCGACCCCGACACAGCAAGGCCGTCATTCATCCGGAAAGCAAGCTCTTTGAAGGCTTTGCAGAGTGGCACGTCTACAGTGGCTCGCTGGCGACAACCAGACCATCACCAAGCACCAAGGACCTCCCCTTCGAGAACTGCCCCAGCCACCCTCAGCCCGACCCCACATGCTAAGCAGAAAGTGCCATGGTCACAAGGTCACGGACAGGCCAGGGAGCAGGAAAACGTTTCACAAACGACGCAAAGCAATGATTGTTTCCGTGAATCAGTTGGGACCGCAGACGCGACGTTGCTTGTCCCTGTGCAAACTGTCACGGCAACTGTCGATGGCATCGCGTCTGCGTGGCATCTGTCGGTGGGAAGTGTGCGCAAGTCGGGGCATGGTGGAGTGCTGCGCTCTGCAGCTCGAGAAGGCACCGGAAACACAAGACCGACGGCGCTCTGGCATGGCCAGGGACCAGCTGTTGCCTGTGACGGCACGCCCTCGACCATGGTCGACAAAGGCCGTAAAATTCAGGCTGTTCCACCGCATGTGAGCAGGTCAGCGCCACCCGAGAGTCCTTGCGTGGTGCCTGTGAGCACTCACCAAACATGCAGCCAGCCAGACTTGCATGCCGACAGCGATGCAAGCATCCCCTCACACCGACATGACAGCACAGGCTCCGAGTTCATCTGCGAAGCTCACACGACCAGCGCTGCCTTGCTGAGTGAATGCCGAAAGCCAAGCGCAATCGCATCGCACACGCCCTGCTCAAGGGCACGCGAATACAAATCTGCATTGCAGCCAACACCAGACGATCCCTTCTTGGATGACATGACTGCGCTCTCTCGAGGCGTTCCTCGTACCATTCGCAATTTGAAGCCATCACGATCTGGCACAGAGCGTGCAGCTTTGAGACTGGGTGAGACCAGGATCGAGGTGCAGGGCTCTGCACAAGACGGGGAAAGACTAACTTCCGACAAGCCACAGGCTCAGGCCGAGAATGCGAGGAGCACACAAAGCGATCCGCTGACTGGCAGCACGGTCGGCCCGGAGGCTGTGGGGAACTGCAAATGCAGCGAACAGGAAAAGGCATTCTCTCCGTGTGATGATGACGCGAGCTCAGCGCAGGGGTGGGTGCTGCAGAGAGCAACGGCTGCATGCGAGACAGATGTTCCGCACCGCTCGACAGCCGAATGCTCACGGTCAGCGGCTCAGGACGCCTCCCCGGGTGAACAAAAACATCAGGAGGGTCTCCCAGGTGCTTTCCAAGAGCTCATTAAACACACGGCCTGGCAAAACGCTAGGTGCAATGCTGTAGCTTCCTTTATTTGCGCATATGTTGACGAGTATCGATGTTGCCTTGGGTGGACAGGCCCTGCTGAGGCTGGCATTCAGCAAAGCTGCCCTTGTGCTAAGGAATGGCTGCTTGCTACTGCGGTGAACTCTGTGACCATGAGCAATTGATTGTATGACGCATAACTATAGACCTGCAAGATGATTACAGCAAATGCTTTTGTAGAGGCTGACCAACAAGACCCGTGGAACTGTCACAATGGCATCGAGTCCCGCAACTCTAGTTGGATAGCCTCGTCGAGCTTGCCTTGGAGCGAAGGAGCCGCCAGCAGCCCTTCGGTCTCTTGCGGCAGCCTGCAGGAAGGGACGGACGACGAGTCGGCCGAGGACGAAGAGGACTCTGCCATGGATGCATTGCTGTCGCAATGGCCTGGGAGGCTTCGGCAGGCTAGGCCAATGGGGGATCAGTGCAATGTCCGGTCCAGACTTGGCGAGAAAGCGGACGAGGCTGGGGACAGGAGAGGGGGGAAGAGGTTGTTGATGCGTAGCGCCGTGTCGATGCCTGTCCTGCGTACCAGTGGTGGGGAGGCAGCCGAGGAGCAGTTGGTGGGCCCAACGTCCCTGTCCGCTGGCAGCCTCTCAAGAGGGGACGGCGCTGAAGATCGCACACAGATGCTGGCTCGGGCCGATCAGATGGAGTCTGCGATCGATGACCTCGGCCGAGAGTGCGTTGCTCTGCCCGAGTCTGAACGCCTGACTGCAGCAAATTGCTTATCTATGGTGGCTTAGCTGTTGCAAGTCAAACTCATCGGCGCACATGTCCCATGTCCTGAATCCCACTAGGATTCAGTGGACACAAATTCTTTCAATGCAACCCTGTTGGTTTCGCTTTGCTCTGGAATGCCTCTGATTCAACTCGGCAACTCGGCAATGGCTAGGACAGTGTGCCCAGCCCTGCGCTTTCTAGTAGATTCGCCACTGCATCACCCAGGGAGCACAGCCTCTACAAAAACGTATGCCTGGTACCAACCATGCTGTGTCTGATGATGTCGTATCTTTTTACAACACTACCGCATCCAGATGAACATTGGCGTCTCATTGAACATTGGTGTCTCATAATGTGATTGTGTAGGTGCTGACCCCACAAACTTGCAGCAGCGTGTGGTTTCGTGCAGCCCTGAGGCAATCGAAAGAGTGCACGCCTGTCTGCAAAACTTGGGCCGTAGCAGTCCGCTGAGCAGAGAGGTTGCTGCAGAGACGCAGGACAAATGCCGCTTGATGAGAAGGGCAGACCCTACCCGTACATCATACCTCCCGGGTTTCCTGGCACCTACCCGACAGCTTCGTTTGTAGGCTCCCCAGAGGAGAAGCACGCGCAGGGCCTGGCCCTGCTGCGCCGGCGCAAGCTCTTTGTCAAGTACAACGGCATCGCTAACTCTGGCGTGAAGAAGGCGTTCCAGGAAGCCGGGTTCCGCCGGTGCAAAGGGGCTGGCTGGAACGTGCTCTGGGGCGCAGTCCTTAAAAAGGAGGCCTACGCGCACCTGAATAAGTTTCAGCGCGTCAACCATTTTCCTGGCACCTGGGAGCTCGGTCGCAAGGACCTCCTCTACAAGTGCGCCATCTCACGTTACCTGGCTGCACCTTCCAAACGTAGTGGTTCACGGCACTACCGCATCCAACCATACTCTGCATACTCTGCGTGCATGATCATGTGGGCAAGAACCATTCATTACCATCAAACGCAGGAGCAGCTTCAGCCCATTCTCCGGATACACTGTGGTGTACCCGTTCCTGTCAATGTGTTGAATGCATACTAGGCATGTAGGCAAGCTCACAGGCCGTAGTCCAACCAAACTAAACGAAACCGTTCTGAGAAATCAGACCTCACAAGCAGTGGAGGCCCTGTTCACACTGAGAACGATAACAAAAGCTCCTGCACTCAGCGTTGCCAGTATACCCTGGTTGGGATCCCTGGAGTCAATGCAACAGTGGTTCCCTGCAGGAATCTGCTGGTACGGTACTCTTGGTGTTCAACGGTCCCAATCCCCGTCCTTGCATACCGCTTGCTGTGTTGTATCGATTATCCATGCTTTCAACGGTTTCCAGAACAAGGGAGGCACAGCATGTGGAAGGCGAAGTGACAATCACCGCTCTCAGCCCTGGCTGAGCTGTGCTGGTGGACGTATGTTAAGGTCCGTATCTGAAATGCATGCGGCTCAGAAACAGCTGCGGGGCTCTGCAGGAACTTGGCGCGGATGCGGCGCCTGAAGGGTGCAAGCTTCGATGTGATCCCTCGGTTCTTCTCTCTCCCTCAGGAGTGGGATGAGTTTCAGCAGGACGTGGAACGCCACCCAGGGCGGCTGTATATCCGCAAACCCTTGGCATCCTCACGGGGCCGCGGTATTCACATGGTCACCAACCCAGCGGCAATTCCCAAGGACTGCAAGGACTGCCTGGTTCAGGTGTGGCGACATTGACATATGGACCTGACAGTCTTTGCTTGGCTGGGTGTGTTGAGATGTCGTTACATGGGAACGATCAACCCATAGGAAGCACTGCCTGAGTATGTCAGGGGCTGTGCCCACTGTGCGAGTAGACATGGAATTCTTGGAAAGGCACTAGAGTTCATTGCTGGAGAGCTAGAACTCAACAGTGTGTACCCCTTTCTTGGAAGCATGATTGCTGCGCTTGCTGACTGTTGCTGAGCTGCTGGGTCCTGACAGGCATAGCACGGTGAATTCGAATGACACCATTACCAGTACCTTAGTATCTGCCCTCGCGGATGTTCTCTACGGGATCTGTGAAGATTAGATGTACACGAAGGCATCAGGGCAAAGGTGCAATCAATTTCTCTGTAGCTCAGGTTCATGGGTTGCTGCACGAGGCGAACCCCATCTCTGTGACCATTTATGCGAGGCATCATGACGATGATGTGCCTATCTACAAGTCCACCGCATCCACATGGACATTGACAGCTCCAAGCAAATCATGCCGTGAGCTTGTATGCAGCGCTACATCC